>NC_136337.1:5055981-5256304 GCF_964198595.1 Lampetra fluviatilis | reverse complement strand
CGACACTCACAGGTAGAAGCCAGGCGACACGGGGCTCCGACTACGCGGCGCCTCCGACCCGGCGAGTCGCTCGCACTTGTCCTTGTACGCGTCGCGCTCGCGACACAGGCGCGCCAGCTCGCGCTCCAACTCGTCCACCTGCCGCTGCAGCAAGGACTTCTCGCTCTCCAGCAGGTGCCGCTGCTGCACCCGCTTGTGGCGGCACGACTGCGCGTAGCCGCGGTTCTTGAGCGTCCGCCGGCGCTGCTTGAGGCGCGCGGCGTCGTCCTTGGCGAGACCGCGCAGCTGCCGGTTCAGTTCGCGCACAGACATCGACACGAGCTGCTCGTCCGTGAAGCGCTCTTCCGAACAAGCGCCCCGGCACGGATGTCCCACGCCGCTGACGATGCCGATGCCGCTGCTGCTACCGCTGCTGCTACCGCTGCTGCTGCTCACGTTGCTGTTACTGCCGCCACAGCCGCTGTGCAGAAGCAACTGCTGGTGGTGGTGGTTGTGGTGGTGCTGCTGCTGCTGCTGTTGGCGTTGCGCCTCCGTGTTGTCGACGTCTTGGAGTTCATCCCGCAGGAGGTCGAGTGGCGAGTGGACCCCGCCGGCCCCGCCGGCCTGCAAGAGGGCCCCGGATCGGAGGTCGAACCCCTGCGACTGAGCCGAGTGAACGGCGCAGCCGATGAGAGCCTCCACCGCGTCCTCAGGGGTCAGGTTCAGCGCCTCGGCTGCGGCCACCGTGTCGACCACCATCTGCTGCTGCTGCTGTTGCTGCTGCTGCTGGTGCTGGTGATGGGCGTGCAGGTGCAGCGCTCCGTGGCCCTGGTGGCTCTGCGCGTGGTTCATCACCCAGTAGAGGTCCTCCACCAGGAGGCCAGCACGTGGCCCGGAGCTCGGCTCGCCGAGGACAGGGGACGGAGGCTCGGAGCTGCGCGGGGTGCTCATGGGGGACGGCGAAGATGAGTGCAGAGAACCGGCCGCACGAACTCGAACTTGGGACAGATCATCTTGCTGCTGCTGTTGTAGTTGCTGCTGCTGCTGAAGGTTGTGATGGTTGTGCTGCTGCTGCTGCTGGTGGTGGTGGTGGCGGTGATGGCCGGAGTGTAAGTCCAGAGGTTCTCGTTTGACCTCGAGCTTCATGAGGTCAAAGTCGTTGACGTATTCCATCAGCACGGCGGACGACGCGGTCAGGTCGCAGCCGCCGCCGCAGATTGCCATCGTGGTCGCCATCCCAGGGTCAGGAGTCTTCCAAGGCCAATCAGTTCACTGGCTCGGTCCGTCCGGCTCGGCTCGGCTCACCCCGATACCCCGAGAGTAGAGGGAGATGAAGACGGGGGGTCTGTTTCAGTAGCGGTGGCGCGGGAGGCGGTGGTGGATGATGACGGTGGTGATGGTGGTGATGATGGTGGTGGTGGGTGAGTTCAAACAACACAGACGATGAGCCCGGTGTGGTGGTAGTGGTGGTGGTGATGATGGTGATGATGGTGATGATGTTGGTGGTGGTGGGTGAGTTCAAACAACACAGTCGATGAGCCCGGTGTGGTGGTGATGGTGGTGGTGGTGATGATGATGGGTGATGTTGGTGGTGTTGGTGGTGGTGGGTGAGTTCAGACAACACAGACGATGAGCCCGGTGTGGTGGTAGTGGTGGTGGTGATGATGATGGTGATGATGATGCTCCTTCGTTCCTGCGCTGTGGAACGATGTCCTCACCTCCGATGAGCGCGGCTCGCTACGCACGCGTGCCCAGCAGCAGCAGCAACAGCAGCAGCACAACCAGCACAACTTTCAGCAGCAGCAGCAGCAGCACAACCACCACAACCTTCAGCAGCAGCAGCAGCAGCACAACCAGCACAACCTTCAGCAGAAGCAGCAGCAAGTCGAACGCGCCCCCAGCGTGCGGAGCGGGACGCTGCTTCTGCCGGCAACTGTCTCTTTGTGAAAGCAGCAAGAATAAAAACAAAAATAAAAAAAGCGGCACCCCCCCTCCCCCCCCTCTCGTTCTATATCAGGCCTCTTCCACAGCAGTCGGTTTCTTCCGCGTGAAGACGTCCGCTTGCTGTTGCGATCGAAACGTCGTGATCTATTATGTTATTTAGTAGTTTCCATCTACGTGACCTGAACCGAAAGAAACCAAACGAGCGTGGATTCCTGCAGTCGCGAAAGCCTCGAATCGAGAAGAAACCAAAAGTTTGCACGAAATGTTTTTTTGGGTTTTTTTTTCTTTCCGGTGTGCGCGCCGATGGTTCAGTCGCACGGCTGTTGACTCGCAGTCAGAGCGGAGTTTAAATGCCCAGCGCCTGTTGCTCCTTTGCTGCTTGCCGCCACGATCACCACCACCACCACAACGCACCACATGAACGTTGGCGTCGGAGCACCAAGCTTCGGGCTAGTGCCCTCTCCCCTCCGATTCGTTGGCGAAGACGCGAGTCGGTCCGGCGACGCGGTCACGTCGATTCAGCCGTAGAACACCCCAGTGTGCAGGTGCGTGTGCACACGTGTGTGCGCGTGCGCGCGCGCGCGTGTGCACACGTGTTTGCGCGTGCGCGCGCGCGTGCTTGTGCGCGTGTGTGTGTGTGTACACGTGTCTGCGCGTGAGCGAGTTCTGCAGACACCCACCCGCGCCACGACCGTCAGATGAGAGAGAGGAGAGAGAGAGAGAGGCGCCAGGAGACACGGGAACTCAACGATGACGACGATCGAGCGCTGCCGTCCGCCGCAGCTGCCGCGTTCTCTCCCCAGCCCCTCAAACTTATGAACTCTCAGCGGGAGGCGGTGGTGGGTAGAGGGTGGGGTGGGGAGAGGGGATGGGGGTGGTGGGGGGGTAAAGGGGGGCTGAGGGTATCAGCTGAAGGGAGGAGAGGGGAGTGACTCCCACCCTCCCTGCGATGGGACGTGGAGAGTGGTTGAGAGGGCTGCAAATCTCCGAGACACCCACCCACCCCACCCTACCCACCCACCCACCCACCACCCTCGCTGCCTGTTCTCCCTCCCTCTCCTGACCCCCACGCACAACCCCCCACCCCTACCCAGACCCCCACCCCCACCTCCTACCCAGACTCCCGGACTAGGGTACAGATGCAAAGTTGAGACATTTGCCCAAGTGCAGTGGCGCTTAACCCCCCTTACTTACTTACTGCAGCCTTGGAACCCCGTTTGGTTTTCAATCGTTTAAACGTGTGTCAATAAATACACAGAGGGGTTTGATGGGAGCAAAGTAAGACGTTACTTGCCGTGCCCAGGTGCTTAGTTTTTATTTTCGATGATTTACCTTCTGAAAAACAAAAGATCGGCCCACGTCTCGCACCCCCCCCCCCCTTCCAGAAAGGGCATCTCGCAACCCCCTATAGTTTTCTGTCTGTCTATAGTTTTCTGGTTAGATTTTTGTCGCTATTTCTTTTATACCTGATGAAGATTGCTTGTGTTGCAATCGAAACGTCGTAGTATGCTATTATTTAATTTATTATTTTATCTTTATACGTGACTTTACCGAAAGAACCAAAGAATAAAACATGGCCTTACCAAAAAACTTTTTTAAGGAACCTACAGCGCGCGGGCCCACAACTTCATACATTGGGGGGGAGGCTGTTATTGACTCAGCTCATCATCCCTCCTTCCGGGGGGTCGATAAAATCGCCACCGCTTCGTGGAGAAGTCACCACAAGTGGTTGTCGCCTGCAATGTCTCGCTCCCCCGCACCCTTCCACCCCCACCTCTCCCCGCCATAGGAATGAGGAATGTCCGCTGCTGCGTAAGCAATTGCTCACTCGAGCACGGAGGTCACGTCGGCTTGACTGACGATTCACGTTGACAAAGTGTCTTCTCAAGACAGCTCATTTATTGGGTAACATTTCCGACATAGCGGCGGCGTATAAATATCTGTGGCTGTCGAGCGAAGTGCGATCCAGAACCCGTATCTAACATTTTGCAGTTCACCAGCAAAAAACTTGACCGTGCTGATGAGACACGGGATATCGAAACCTAAAGGCTGATGCATGAACTTCACCCTTTGATCCACCACTGTCCAAAACCAGTCCAGAGTTTGTTGCAATGCCAGCAGAAGGCCGCGTGGCTGATGAGATGTGTACAATATCAATGTGTAACCGTGCACTTGTTTATACAGTGGCACCTCGGTATTTGTCGTTAATTCCTTCCAGAAGGCAGGACTTATACCGAAAATGACGTATACCAAACGAATTTTTTTCCCATAAGAAATAAAGGGAAATGAAAAAATCCGTTCCAGAGTATAATAAATTATATTTGCTATGGCATATTATACATTAATGTGGTTGTATACAATAATTTAGACACTACTTATTACTAAAATGCATACATAAATTAAAATAAATTGAAATAAAAATAAAATGTAACGTCACTTTACCTTGCTGAGAGGAGTTCATAGCCTACGAGGATGTTGGTGAGGAAGGGGAGGAGTCGTGAACGGGGTCTACGTGGGTACGCGGTGACTCATCCCGACCCATACAAATTCTAGCAAGCGCGTCGTATCCCAAGACATGGTTTTCTCGTCAAAACACGACGTATACCAAATTCGACGTATTCCAAAGCGGTCGTATACCGAGGTATGGCTGTATTTGTAGCGTGAGATGCATTTATGCGAATGGGGTGAATGGTCTGCCTGACTTATTTTGAGGACACGAAACCCCGGGGTTTGACCTTCGCTTGGTCTCTGAGATGGTGTCCACTGGACGCCTTCGACGAAAGAGCTTCACAGCTCATCGGATTTCTCCGGTATAAGTACACATGATTCCGATGAAACTCACCGTTAACCAATTGGCTGAATGCATCTTGACGTTCAGAGCCTGCGGGAGTAGTCATTGGACTCGTAGCATTTCCTGCGTTAGTACTCGACTATTTTTCGATTGAAAGCTTTCGTGACTGCAGGGATTCATCTTCTTGGTTCTTTCGGTAAAGTCACGTAACAGGGAAATAATAAAATAATAAAACATAATAAAATAATTCTCACGACGTTTCGGCCACAACGCAAGCAGCCGTCCTCAGGTGAAGAACAGGTCTGTCGGAAAGACAGCGTCTGAATGAACGACACTGTCTTTCCGACAGATACTCGACTATTATTTTGTTTGATGATCACTTAAACTGATTGTGTCACGCGCAAATTATATATTTTTTGCAAACGTGGGCCGAAACCCAAGGCCTCGCGCACTGCGCAAACTTCCCCCCAAAAAACCGCGGCGGGTTCCCGAAAGTGCCTCTCGCTTCTGAACACGCTTGGCGCAGGGGCGAGCATCCTTGACGCGATTTTGCATGAAATCTCTCCCCCGTCTCCCTCTCCCCGCCCCCCCCTCTCCCCCCCCCTCTCTTTTTTTACGATCAGAGGAAACAAGAAGATGCTCGGTGTAGTCGGCACTTTGCTTCGTTCATCATTTAGTTTTTTAGTTTTTCTTTTCAATGCTTTGCTTTATGTGCCCCCCCCCCTGTTTAAATGAAAGATTTCACGAAAGATGTCTCGCTCTGCTCCTTCTTGCCCCTTACCTCTCTCTACCCCCCTCTCTCTCTCTCTCTACCCCCTCTCTCTCTACCCCCCCTCTCTCTCTACCCCCCTCTCTCTCTCTCTCTACCCCCCTCTCTCTCTACCCCCCTCTCTCTCTACCCCCTCTCTCTCTACCCCCCCTCTCTCTCTACCCCCCTCTCTCTCTCTCTACCCCCCCTCTCTACCCCCCCCTCTCTCTACCCCCTCTCTCTCTACCCCCTCTCTCTCTACCCCCTCTCTCTCTACCCCCCCTCTCTCTCTACCCCCCCTCTCTCTCTACCCCCTCTCTCTCTACCCCCCTCTCTCTCTACCCTCCTCTCTCTCTACCCCCCCTCTCTCTCTACCCCCCCCCCCCTCTCTCTACCCCCTCTCTCTCTACCCCCTCTCTCTCTCTACCCCCTCTCTCTCTACCCCCTCTCTCTCTACCCCCCTCTCTCTCTACCCCCCTCTCTCTCTACCCCCCCCCCCCCCTCTCTCTACCCCCTCTCTCTCTACCCCCCCTCTCTCTCTCTCTACCTCCTCTCTCTCTACCCCCCTCTCTCTCTACCCCCCTCTCTCTCTACCCCCTCTCTTTCTACCCCCTCTCTCTCTACCCCCCCCCCCTCTCTCTACCCCCTCTCTCCCTACTCTATGTCTATGTTCTCCCTGTTTTCGATTTAAAATTTTTCTTTACTACGACAAGCGCTGCATCTGCACCCAGCCCTTCTCGCAGTCTCTCTCTCTCCTCCTCTCTCTCACTCTTCTTCGAACGCTGGGGAGCCGGACAAGCCCCTCTCTGTACCAGCGTGGACGGCACCCTCGTGTTCACCTTCTGAGGCGCTCGCTCGTCACCGTGGCGTGCGCGATGACCACCACCACCACGTGACTTTTCTATTGTATTGTGCGCGGTGCATTTAGCGCCACAGCGCGTGGATTTGTAGCGTTTGTTTTCATTTGTTTGCCGGTGACTTTGCGTATTTCGTATCGGAATCGCCTCCAGTGCTGTTGCTGCTGGCGGCAATAAAAGTTGTTTAAAAGTCAAAGTCTCTCTATCTCTCTCTCTCCCTCCTCTCTCTCACACTCCTTTTCACCTTCTCGCGTGCTCGCTCGTCGGGCGTGACGTGTGCGACCACCACCACCACGTGACGTGTTTGTGTTGTGACGTCTTCGTGTCGTGACGTCTTTGCGTTGCGCGTGGGTCGCGTCGAGGTGCGGCACGTGGCTTTTATGTTTCGTCGTGTTCGCTTATTTGTCCCTGGTGACTTTGTGCGTTTCGTATCGAAATCGCCTCCATCCAGTGCTGTTGCTGCCGGAATCAATAAAAGCTGTTTAAAAGTCGCTCGCACTCTCCTCTCTAAGATCAGAGGAAATAAGAAGATGCTCAGTGTAGTCGGCACTTTACTTCGTTCATCATTTCGTGTTTTCTCTCTCGCTCGCTCTCTCGCTGTGCCCGTGTCGTCTTCTCGTCAGGGGGCCGACGAAGCGAGACGCGACCCGACAGTTGTCGCCAGCGAGCAGTAAACACTCCTCGCTCACTCTCGCTGACACCGTAAACCACTCGCTGCTTCTGCGCGCTCCGCTTTAAAAATATATACACACGCTACACACACACACACAGCTACACGCGTGTGTGTAGTGCGTGTCTATATACACACACACACAGCTACACGCGTGTGTGTGTGTCTATATCAGAGGTCGCAAACGGGTTTTGATTCCTTACCCGTACCCTTACCCGGCCGCACCAGGGTCGCAAACGGCTACCCGTACCCGGCCGGGTACGGGTAGCCGGGTATCGGGTAGGGTACGGGTATCGGGTACCCGGTTGCGACCCTGGTGCGGCCGGGTACGGGTACGGGTGCATATAGACTCTATATGCACACGCTACACACACGGCACACACTACAGATGTAATGTGTGTGTGTCTGTATACATGGGGAACGGTGGTGTAGTGGTTAGCGCTACGCTGCGCTATGAACCTGGCGACCCGAGTTCGATTCCCGCTCACGGCCAACACCGGTGACGATGATCTGAACCGGTCCTGGGCCTCCCCTAGGTCGACTCAGCCTCAAATGAGTATCTGGTGCGGTGTGTAAACATCGCCACTGGGGAGACAAAGGCGGTCGGGCGTGGTGTTGGCCACCCACCGCCTCGTGTGCCGTGCCGGCCTTTATAGGTGCTCGCTAACAGCATTTGCCCCTACAGTCTGTTAAGGCTATATGGGGATCTTTGTCTTTGTATACACACAGCACACGCTACACACACACACATTACACGCGTGTGTGTGCCTATACACACACTACACTACACACACACTATACACACACACTACACACACACATGTGTGTGTGCCTATATACGACACACTTATACTTAACACACACAAGGACAAAGATCCCCCGTATAGCCCTACCAGACTTGTTGGGGCAAGTGCTGTTTGCGAGCACCCTATTTAAACACACACACAGACACACATATTCACACGTGCGTGTGCCCAGGCATGCACGTGTGTATAAATATATACACAGCGCTGATGTGGTGGGGGGTGGTGGGGGGCCCTCCTCCTTCTCTTCGCGAGCTGCCCCCCCCACCTCTCCCTCGCGCGTCTCAGGTGTTTATAGCGACGATCGTGTTGGTAGTGGTGGTGGTGGGTGCGGTGGGGTGGGAAGGACCCGGCCAAAATAAGATTCGAGGATTGCGAGAGGGCAAAGTGTGAGTTCATTAACGGACCCTACAATTTTTCGATTTAAAGCTTTCGTGACTGCAGGGATTCATATTCTTGGTTCTTTCGGTAAAGTCACGTAGAAGGAAAATAATACAATAATAAAAATATAAAACAATAAACAAAACATTCTCACGACGTTTCGACTGCAACACAAGCAATCATCATCACAAGCAATAATCATCATCAGATGATTGCTTGTGTTGCAGTCGAAACGTCGTGAGAATTTTTGTTGTTTTATATTTTATGGTTTCCCTTCTACGTGACTTTACCGAAAGAACCAAGAATATGGACCCACAAATTTTTACTTTGCGTCCAGCTACGGCAGCCCACGTCCTTACCCACGTCCATCAAGCTTCATAATCACGTTCATCAAGAAAGGGGTGGGGGTTGTGATCCTCTACACATTTAACAAAAACAAAAGGGATTATAATCGTTCCATGCAGAGCTGCTGAGGGTGGCGGTGAGTGGGAGGTAGGGAGATAAGAAGGGGGGGGGGGGGGGTGGAGGAGGTCCCTGGCTTCGTCGGGGGCTGCCCCCGGACCTCCGGGCGAGCTCGTACCGACCAACTGCGCGAGGGTGGTGAAGTGTGGCGTCGGTCACATCGTGGGTAGCGCTCTGGCGAGAGAGGCGAGACGTGTCTGGTTGTTTGTGAGCGAGCGAGCCGGCGGGTGGGTGTGTATCCATCCACCCTGGATAGTGTTCGTATATTGTAGTGGCATATAGTAGTGTTGTGGATAGTGTAGTGCATAGTGTAGTATACAGGGTGCTTTAAAAAAATGTTAACACTCATATGGGGCTATCTTTTCAATGGAAAGAGAACGTTTATTGTGGTGGTAATTCTATATTTGAAGTTTTCGTGACTGCAAGGATTCATACTCTTTGTTTTTTTCGGTAAAGTCACGTAGGTGAAAAATAAAATTAAAATAAATGAAAAAACAACTGAATTAAGAGTATTGTGGTGTTGTTTGAAAATTCTCAGAAGTGTTAACGTATTTTTTGTATTATTGTTAAAGCACGCTGCATTACAACAGACATCGCCAGGGTCCGGGATCGAACCCACGACGATCGACTTTACCGAAAAAACCTAAAAATATGAATAGCAATGCTCTGCACATACACAGCACAGAACAGGGCGCTTCAAAAAAATGTTCACACTTCTGAGAATTCGCTACGGAACCACGCTAAATTAGCCTCCGAGCTCTGGAGACCACCTGGAGAAGATTCCAGGCACGCGTTGACAACGATGGCGAACGAGTGGGAGACTCGTTGACTTTTTGAAGCTATTAACATACATTTTTTAAAATCATGTTATAGCAAGGCCGTAATTATAATATATATTGGGGGGGACACATCCCCCCCCCCCAATATATTGCTATCAAATAGATTTTGTTTATTCGATTGTGGTCATGGTTGTACTTTATTAATCCCTAATCTCTGCCATTACATACAATGAAACAAGAAAAGGTAAACAAAGAAAAAACAGAGCAATGTAATACAATACACTATTAGACATTACTGTAAAAAATTAATAAAAAGTCCGTCCTAAGTGTTAGTGATTTTGCAATATTTTAGGCAGGAAATTCTTTTAAAATTTAGATTTTTTTTCTGGGGGGGGGTCCCAATACCTCCTAGAATATTTGGTCCCCCCAATGTTGACTCCATGGCTACGGCCTTCTGTTACAGTGTATATATGTTATCCGTTCTTTTTCCATTAAGTGTTAACGTTTTTTTGAAGCATCTTGTATATGCACAGTACTCGCTTGCGCGTGCCGTTTGTGTTCAATTTGCGCGCCGTGTATTAGGTGCCGTTTGTTGCTGGCCGCTCGGCGCTGTTGGGCCTGTGCTCGGCAGCCGTGACGCTGCAATGTCGACGAGAGTTGGAATGTCATCGCTGTTGCGCAAAGGGAAAATCAGAGACAGATGTCACCGTTCGTGGCTCATATCACGATCATCCTGTACTCTGAGCACGTGAGAGTAAGCTGGTCTGTTCTCTCTCTCGCTCTCTCACTCGTGTATAAATAATACAATGGCAAGATAGTATGTGTGTGTGTCTTGTGTGTGCGTGTGTGTCTTTCTGTGTACGTGTGTTTGTGTGTGTGGTGCTGGCCACCCACCCCCTCGTGTACGGTTCCGGCCTTCATAGGTGCTCGCTAACAGGACTTGCTCCTACAGTCTGTTGAGGCTATATGGGGGATCTTTGTCTTTGTTCGCGTGTGTGTTGGGGAGCGGTGGTGCAGCGGTTAGCGCTACGCAGCGCTACGAACCTGGCTTTCACGAGTTCGATTTCCCGCTCACGGCCAACGCCGGTGACGATGATCTGAACCGGTCCTGGGCCTCCCCTAGGTCGACTCAGAGACGCACCCTGCATCCATAACCCGACACACCCACATACACACGCACTTTTGATTTGATATTCAAGGGACAAAAAAAGTGTGTCTTGTAATCCGGTGAATCCGGTCATGATTCTCGAGGGGGTACTGACTTTTGTGTGTACATGGTCTCTCATCCCCTAGCCCCCCCACCCCTCTCTCCGCACCCTCCTTTTATTTCAGAGACTGTGAGTCACGCGCGCAACAAAAAACTTTTTTTAAAAACTACAATCATTCTTTTCAATTATATAAAAAAAATACCATCTTTCGCAGGTGAACCCACTCAAATCTCAATGTGATCGTGTCACCGCACTCTCTCTCTCACGTGTAGGGCACAGACCCCCCCCCCGCCTTGTTGCCTCCGAAACGTCGTGATTTTTTATTTTATTTTATTTTTATTAATTTTGATGTTTTACCTACGTGACTTTACAGAAAAAACCTAAGAATATGATTCATTGCAGTCACGAAAGCTTCAAATCTAGAATTGTTCAATCTACTACTGGATCATCAGGGCCATCCCCGCTCATGTTGTTACCCGGCTATGTGAGTAGCACAGCAGACTCTTAGGTTGTTTCGGTAAAGTCACGTAGGTAAAAAAAATAATAATAATAAAATAAAATAATAATAAATGAAAATATCTAAATTAAATCACGACGTTTCGGAGGCAACACAAGTCTCCGTCTTCAGGTGGGACTGTCACAGCCAGATTTACTGTATCAATTGAATTACGTCGTGATTCAATTTTGTTATTTTCCTTTATTATTATTATTTTATTTGATTATTATTATTATTTTTCACCTACGTGACTTTACCGAAAAAACCTAAGAGTATGAATCCTTGCAGTCACGAAAGCTTCAAATCTAGAATTAGCACTGCAGACTAAAACTGAAGGTTCTACCAGGTGAAGCCCCACTATGCTGATACGTTGCTCTTTTTCAGAAGCGCAAATGATAGCTCGGCGTGGTGGCTTATCGTATTGACATTAATTGCAGACAAACACTCTGAACGCGTGATGTTCATTCGAAATGTGGAGGCAAAAACCCAGAGGACCCGGAGAAAACTCCACGCGACCAGGGGGAGAGAGAGAGAGAGAGACACGCAAACTCCAAATACACAGCAGCAGGCGTCAGGGTCGGAATCGAACCCACGACCTCCTGTACACCAGGCGAGGTCGTTAACATCTCCTAGCCACCGTGATGATGATGATGATGATGAGATAGAGAGACGCAGACTCCAAATATCCAGCAGCAGGCGACAGGGTCGGGATCGAACCCACGACCTCCTGTACACCAGGCGAGGTCGTTAACATCTCCTAGCCACCGTGATGATGATGATGAGAGAGAGAGAGACGCAAACTCCAAATACACAGCAGCAGGCGTCAGGGTCGGGATCGAACCCACGACCTCCTGTAGACCAGGCGAGGTAGTTAACATCTCCTAGCCACCGTGATGATGATGATGAGAGAGAGAGACGCAAACTCCAAATACACAGCAGCAGGCGTCAGGGTCGGGATCGAACCCACGACCTCCTGTAGACCAGGCGAGGTAGTTAACATCTCCTAGCCACCGTGATGATGATGATGATGAGATAGAGAGACGCAGACTCCAAATATCCAGCAGCAGGCGACAGGGTCGGGATCGAACCCACGACCTCCTGTAGACCAGGCGAGGTAGTTAACATCTCCTAGCCACCGTGATGATGATGATGAGATAGAGAGACGCAGACTCCAAATATCCAGCAGCAGGCGACAGGGTCGGGATCGAACCCACGACCTCCTGTAGACCAGGCGAGGGAGTTAACATCTCCGAGCCACGGAGAGTCTTGTGATCGGGGCAACACGTGCCCGCCGCGAGATATTGACACAACAGCAACTCGCAACACGTGTCGGCGATGGGGCACTGCGACTTCGTCTCGAAATAGCCGCGCCTGCAAGGGAATTGATGTCAAATTTTGATTTAACGTCGATTTTGTGTCCGTGCATTATTTACGATCTTCTCGCGCCCGCGACTCGTTGGGTTTTGTTTGGGGGGTGGGGTGGGTGGGTGAAGTGGGGTGGGGGGTGAGGGTGGGGGGGTGGGTGAAGTGGGGTGGGGGGTGGGGGTGGGATGGGGGGGTGGGTAAAGTGGGGTGGGGGGGTGGGGGAGTGGGGGTGGGATGGGGGGGTGGGTGAAGTGGGGTGGGGGGGTGGGGGTGGGGGGGTGGGATGGGGGGGTGGGTAAAGTGGGGTGGGGGGTTGGGGTGGGGGAATGGGGGTGGGATGGGGGGGTGGATAAAGTGGGGTGGGGGGGGTGGGGGAATGGGGGTGGGATGGGGGGGTGGGTGAAGTGGGGTGGAGGAGTGGGGGTGGGATGGAAGGGTGGGTGAAGTGGAGTGGGGGGGTGGGGGTGGGGGGGATGGGGTGGGGGTGTGGGGGGATTTGGCTGCAGTAGGGTGGGGGGCTCTATGGAGCTCATCTCTAGTTAGGAGGCCCCTTGCACGAGCAGTGGCGTGAGCTGGAAATTTCAGAGTAGCGCCTTTGCATTTTACGGATCCCTCGGCGTTGGAGAGTTCATCACAAACTAGTGCCGCGAGGGGGGGGGGATAAACAAAAATGTAACTTCTTCTTGGTTCTTTCGGTAAAGTCACGTAGAATGGAAATAATAAAATAATGAAAATAAAACATAATAATTATTTTATTATGTTTTATTTTTTATTATTTATTATAAATAATAAAAATAAAGCATGATAATTATTTTATTTATTATTATGTTTTATTTTAATTATTTTCTTATTTCCATTCTACGTGACTTTACCGAAAGAACCAAGAAGATGAATCCCTGCAGTCACGAAAGCTTTAAATCGAAAAAAACGTAAATATTTTTGTTTGATCAGATAAATTCCCCCATTGAGCTGTAAGCTGTTTTTCAGAAGCGACTTGGCCATCAAAAATGATAGCTCAGCGAAGTTGCTCATCATCATCATCGCGTGTAAATTAATGGCAGCCAAACGACTCTAAACGCGTGGTGATGTTGATTCTAAATGTGGAGGGGAAAAAACCGGAGGACCTGGAGCAAAATCCACGCGACCACGGAGAGAGAGGCACGCAAACTCCAAACACACAGCAGCAGGCGTCAGAGTCAGGATCGAACCCACGACCTCCTGTACACCAGGCGAGGTCGTTAACATATCCTGGTCACCATGATGATGATGACATAGAGAGACGCAGACTCCAAATACACAGCAGGCGTCAGGGTCGGAATCGAACCCACGACCTCCTGTACACCAGGCGAGGTCGTTAACATCTCCTAGCCACCGTGATGATGATGAGAGAGAGACGCAGACTCCAAATATACAGCAGGCGTCAGAGTCGGGATCGAACCCAAGACCCCTGTACACCAGGCGAGGTCGTCAACATCTCCTAGCCACCGTGATGATGATGACATAGAGAGACACTCAAACTCCAAACACACAGCAGCAGGCGTCAGAGTCAGGATCGAACCCACGACCTCCTGTACACCAGGCGAGGTCGTTAACATATCCTGGTCACCATGATGATGATGACATAGAGAGACGCAGACTCCAAATACACAACAGGCGTCAGGGTCGGAATCGAACCCACGACCTCCTGTACACCAGGCGAGGTCGTTAACATCTCCTAGCCACCGTGATGATGATGAGAGAGAGACGCAGACTCCAAATATACAGCAGGCGTCAGAGTCGGGATCGAACCCAAGACCCCTGTACACCAGGCGAGGTCGTCAACATCTCCTAGCCACCGTGATGATGATGACATAGAGAGACACTCAAACTCCAAACACACAGCAGCAGGCGTCAGAGTCAGGATCGAACCCACGACCTCCTGTACACCAGGCGAGGTCGTTAACATATCCTAGTCACCATGATGATGATGACATAGAGAGACGCAGACTCCAAATACACAGCAGGCGTCAGGGTCGGAATCGAACCCACGACCTCCTGTACACCAGGCGAGGTCGTTAACATCTCCTAGCCACCGTGATGATGATGAGAGAGACAGACTCCAAAGATACAGCAGCAGGCGTCAGGGTTGTGATCGAACCCACGACCTCCTGTATTCCAGGCGAGGGCGTCAACATCTCCTAGCCACCGTAGCGCCCGAGCCAATATCACCCAAATCCCATCTGAACAAATCCGCCACCTGTCCCGTAACGTGACCCAGACGTTCCCGTTGAGCAGCGACGGCCCCGAGATACCCGAGGCCCGGGAGCTTTCCCGCCGTGATCCTTACAGCCCCCTTTGAAAATGAAAGTCTCATCGCGGGGCGTGCAGTGAATCTGGAAGGGATTAGTTTGGTGGTGGCGGCGGCGGCGGTGGTGGTGATAGGTGGTGGTGGTGCAGAGGTCGCAACTGGGTATCCGATACCCGTACCCTACCCGATACCCGGCTACCCGTACCCGGCCGGGTATGGGTACCCGTTTGCGACCCTGGTGCGGCCGGGTACGGGTACGGGTAGGCCGTGAGTCACTGGTGAGTAACCGTTTGTCACTCATTTCCCAACGTCTTGACTCTTCTCACAATTCAAGTTCCTAGAATCAACCACCCGCGCCTGCAACATGGCTTCATCCCAGAGGTCGCAATCAGGTACCCGATACCCGTACCCTACCCGTACCCGGCGTAGGGTACGGGTATCGGGTAGGGTACGGGTACCCGCTTGCGACCCTGGTGCGGCCGGGTACGGGTAAGGAATCAAAACCCGTTTGCGACCTCTGTGGTGGTGGTGGGTTGGTGGTGATGTCGGTTCCACACGAGTCACGAGGGTCTCCCCTAGGTCGACTCGGCCTCAAATGAGTTTCCTGGTGCGGTGTGCCAACATCGCCACTGGGGAGACAAAGGCGGCCGGGCGTGGTGCTGACCACTCGACCGCCCCGTCTGCAGTGGTCGGCCTTCATCGGTGCTGCTTTGCTAACAGCACTTGCCCCAACAGTCTGTTAAGGCTACACGGAGGATCTTTGTCTTTGTCTTGGCGGTGGTGTTGCTGCTGCTGCTGCGTTGGCAGTGGTGCACAGGCACGAACAGTCCAACAGAAAACAACAGCAACGTTCCGTGTGAATACTAACAATAATAACACTGTGTGTGGCCTTAAAAAAAAAACGAGATGTGATTGTCGACGTTTCGGTCAATGGCCCTACTTCATAGCAGATCAAATCACGTGCGCTTTGAAGAAGCGCCATTGCAAAACCGTAATCTTAACATTCAAATCTGAACATTATTCAAGAACGTATACAGGGCATATACACATAATATACATGTAATGCAGTGATATAATTTAACTGTGTATTTACATAAAGGAAAAGATACCCCGTATAGCCTTTATAGACGATTGTGGCAAGTGCTGTTAGCGAGCAGCACCTATGAAGGCCGCCACCACACACGAGGGGACGGTGTGGTTCGCTCGATGCACGGCCGCCTTTGTCTTTCCAGCGCCGACGTATTTACACACCGCACCAGGTACTCATTTGGGGCTGAGTCGACCTAGGAGAGGCCCAGGACCGCGACAGACAATCGTCATTGGTGCTGGTGACCGTGAGAGCAGTAATCGATCTTGCGTCTCTGCCGGGATCGTGGTGCAGTGCGTTAGCTAACCACTCCACTAATGCTCCTATACAGTTATACATTAAGCATATAAAACACAGAGACATATACATGTAAATAACGTTATAATTATATTCCATGATAATTATGATAATTCTATTATAATTACGTTATAATTGCATTAAATTATAATTATGATAATGATACGATAACATCATAAATATGATAATTACATTATACTCACATTATATACATATGATATACTATATGTATGATAATTATATTAAAATTATAATATATATGGTAACTATAATATAAAAAATAATATAATATATGTGATAATTACGTTATAATTACATTATATGATAACATGATATTTAATATCATATATATGATATTTACATTATTATTACGTTATATTATAATTATAGCATTATTATAACTATAATATGATGATTAATATATGACGTTTGTTAAAAAAAAATAATGCCACGGTGTTATTTAATGTTGACAAATTGTTGGTTCAAATTCGATTCAAGGAGTGGGTGTGGGGGGGGGCGTTAAACCGTTAACCGGTAAATCTGTAACCCGTTTTCAGAATAATCGATTTTTGGTCAAGCGAACGCCTTACCTGGTAAAATAAAAATAAACATTTGTTCAGTTTTATTTGGATGCATTTTTTAAGTGACTTGTTTACCTTTGCTATACTTTGCACTCCTATTGTTTTTGTGTTGTTGTTGTTGTAAGCTTCTGACCCCGTGCCCCCCCACACACTGGACATCTGTTAAATAATAATAAAATATTTTGAATACTTAAAAAAAACACGATTTAATGAAATGTACTGTCCGAGCTGCCCCTCCCCCTGACCCCTTCCCCCATCGCCCCTCCCCTCCTTCCACATCCCCCGCCCCTGGGCGTAGCTCCCCTAGGCTTGCCGTGACGTCAGGGACCACGTGGTGATTTACAGGCAACGTGAGTTGAGCGTGGACAATTAGAGCCGTATAAAAGATTGTTTAAAAATATATATGTTTAATTTTCAACGATAGAATATAGTATTGTCATCAGTATGACATACTTCTACCAAGTTTTCAGTCGATACGACATTGAGAAGAGGGTTGAAATTGAGTAACAAGATTTGAGGATACAACAGAGTGAGTTAAATAAAAAAGCGTGTAAAATGTTTAAAACTATATATATTTAAATTTTAATGATAGAATATAGTCTTGTCATCAGTATAACATACCAAGTTTGCAGTCGATAGCACATTGGGAAGTGGGTAAAAATTGAGTTAGAAGATGTTTTGAGGATACGACAACAGACGGAGTGAGTTAAATGAAAGCGTGTAAAAAGAGCTTCATTGCTCATCGGATTCTTCCTGCAGTAGGAACAGAGCTCCTGAAGTGGCGGTGACGCTACCACGGCGCTCGTGCCATGCTAGGTGCACACCGAGGCCACGTGAAGTGTCGAGGTCGACTTCCCACCGCGGGGGCTGCGGGTGGCATAGATGGCCAACGATGAGCGCCAACCGCCTTGACCTCCACGTGCCAATCGCTTTGACCTTCAGGGGACAATTACTTTGACCTCCACGGGCCAATGGCTTTGACCTCCAGGGGCCAATCGCTTTGACCTCTATGAGGCCAATTCCTTTGACCTCCAGGGGCCAACTGCTTTGACCTCTAGGGGCCAACCGCTTTGACCTCCACGGGCCAACCACTTTGATCTCCACGGGCCAATGGCTTTGATCTCCACGGGCCAATGGCTTTGATCTCCACGGGCCAATTGCTTTGATCTCCACGGGCCAATCGCTTAGACCTCCAAGGGACAACCGCTTTGACCTCCAGGGGCCAATTGCTTTGACCTCCACGTGCCAACCGCTTTGACCTCCACGTTTCCGAAGCTCGGGGTAGGTAGGGAGGGACGGTGACCTGGAGACTTCGTTCAGAGCCAAAGAAGGCGATGTGACAAACAAGGAACGGCATCAAGACGCCATCAATTTCCGTCAAGACAGGCAACGTGACACGCCAGTGGTCGCCTGGGTGAAGGGAGAAAGGGAGAGGGGGTGAGGGGCGGGGGGCTGGGGTTGCGGGGGGCGGGGCTGTGTGGGGTGGGTAGTGGGTGGTTGTTTTATCATCTCACGGGAGAGAATGGGCTTACACCGATTCATCGCCGATGTCCTGGGTGGCAATGCGACCATGCGGGCACGGGTGGTGGTGGAAGGTTGTGGTGGTCGTGGTGGAGCGGCTAAAATGCAGCAAGTTGACACAGTGGGGGAGGGGGGGGGGGTACAGCGGGGTGCATCTGTCGGTCATCTCAGTCAGCCAACCCAAGGCGCCTGTTGGGTCTGTCCCAAGACCTCCTCCTGTCAGCGAGCCTTCGACACTTCCACGTGGGCCAAAAGTGCACCTAGCCTGGCACAGGCGCCGTGGTGACGTCACGTCGTGGCGAATGGCTGGGTGTTGGTAGTGGTGGTGATGCACTACCATTGCTCTTCAACGCAAAGGGTGGCTCAACACCAAGAAGGGCTCCAACCATCATCATCCACCGCCAACATCACCACGTCCCCTTGCAGCAGAATCTGTGGCTCTCACATCGGCCATGATGATGATGATGGTGCACACAAAGACACAGATTCCCCCGTGTAGACTGAACAGACTGTTGGGGCACGGCACACGAGGGGGTGGGTGGCCAGCACCACGCCCGGCCGCCTTTGTCTCCCCAGTGGCGATGTTTTTTACATACCGCACCAGGTACTGATTTGAGGCTGAGTCGACCTAGGGGAGGCCCAGGACCGGTTCAGATAATCGTCACCGGTGTTGGCCGTGAGCGGGAATCGAACTCGGGAAGCCAGGTTCGTAGGGCAGCGTAGCGCTAACCGCTGCACCACCGCTCCCCAACACACACGCGAACACACAACAACAACCACCATTCGCCACTAAGTGGCGGTGACGTCACCACGACGCTTGTGCCAGGCCATGTGCACCTTGAGGCCACGTGAAGTGTCGAACGCCCGCTGGCAGGAGGTCACGGGGCAGACCCAGGTGCCACGGGTCGACCGACCGAGCACACACACACAGACACACGTACACAGAAAGACACACACGCACACACAAGACACACACACATTATCTTGACATTGTATTATGTCTACACGAGTGAGAGAGGGAACAGACCAGCTTACTCTCACGTGCTCAGAGTACAGGATGATCTTGATATGAGCCACGAACGGTGACATCTGTCTCTGATTTTCCCTTTGTGAAGCAGCGATGACATTCCAACTCTCGTCGACATTGCAGTGTCACGGCTGCCGAGCCCAGGCCCAACAGCGCCGAGCGGCCAGCGACAAACGGCACCTAATACACGGCGTGCAAAATTAAAACAAACGGCACGCGCAAGCGAGTACTGTGCATATACAGGTTGCTTCAAAAAAATGTTAACACTTACATGGGAACTATCGTTTTTAATGGAAAAATAACGGATAACAACACTGTAACATGATAACAAATCTTTTTGGTTCTTTCGGTAAAGTCACGTAGAAGGGAAGTAATAAAATAATAAAAAATAAAACATTATAAAATAGTGAGAATTATTGTATTATGTTTAATAATAAAAATAAAACATAATAAAATAGTGAGAATTATTTTATTATGTTTTATTTTTATTATTTTATTACTTCCCTTCTACGTGACTTTACCGAAAGAACCAAGAAGATGATTCCCTGCAGTCATGAAAGCTTTAAATCGAAATGATAACAAATGCAATGTTAATAGCTTCTCAAGGATGGATGTGATGCAAAAAAAGTCAACCAGTCTCCCACTTGTTCGCCAGCATTGTCAACACGTGCCTGGAATCTTCTCCAGGTGGTCTCCAGAGCCCACAGGCAAATTTCTCGTGGTTATTGTTTACAAATTCTCAGGAGTGTAAACGTCTTTTTTGAAGCGCCCTGCATGTTATATTCTTGGTTCTTTCGGTAAAGTCGCGTAGAAAGAAAACCAACATCTAAATTAAAAGCAAAAAAACCCCACGACGTTTCGATCGCAACACAAGCGGTCTTCTTTTTCTTTTCTCTCCACCTGAAGAAGGCTGCTTGTGTTTCGATCCAAACGTCGAGGGTTTTTTGCTTTTAATTTAGATTTTTTTCCTTTTCTCTCTACCTGAAGAAGGCCGCTTGTGTTGCGATCGAAACGTCGTGTGTTTTTTGCTTTTAATTTTGATGTTTTTTTTTATCTACCTGAAGAAGGCCGCTTGTCTTGCAATCGGAACGTCGGGGGTTTATTGCTTTTAATTTAGATTTTTGTTTGCTATCTACCTGAAAAGGCCGCTTGTCTTGCGATCGAAACGTCGTGGGTTTAAAGCTTTCAATTGCGATTTTTGTTCGCTATCTACGTGACTTTACCGAAAGAACCAAGACTACGAATTCCTGCAGTCACGAAAGTTTTTACAAGTCTAAATTCATCTTCTTGGTTCTTTCGGTAAAGTCACGTAGAAGGGAAGTAATAAAATAATACAAATAAAAAATAATAAAATAATACAAATAAAACATAATAAAATATTATTTTATTATGTTTTATTTTTATTATTTTTTTAAATTATTATTAATAAAAATAAAACATATTAAAATATTACCGAAAGAACCAAGAAGATGAATCCCTGCAGTCACGAAAGCTTTAAATAGAAATTTAAGTCTAAATTCACCCTGCATATTGCTGTTTTACTTTGGCCACATCTACAATATGCCAGCACAGGACCGGCCCCACAGGCCCTCGGAATGGACCGGGGCCCCACCGGAGCATTTGGCCTAGAGGACTGACCGCCCCTTTGACCAGCCACGGGTCTTTCCCGCGGCTCACCAGGGCAGTAAGAGCCCAAGGATGGATGTGATGAGCACGAGAGGGAAGGGAGAGGCCCTGACGGACAAAGACGATGAGGGCACGGCTCAAGGTGAGCAGCTGGAAGAGGAACGCCGTGTAAGGGAGAAAGAGGAGATGGAATGACCCGGGTCAAGATGTTTGTGTGTGTACGTTGAACGTCTTGATTTGAAGCTTTCGTGACTGCAGGAAATCCATACTCTTTGGTTCTGTTCGGTAAAGTCACGTCGGTATAAAATAAAATGAATCACGACGTTTCGGGCGCAACGCAATGACGGACGCTTGTGTGTGTATGTGTTGCGCCCGAAACGTCGTGATTTATTTTATGTTGTACCTACGTGACTTTACCGAAAGAACCAAAGAGATTACGTTGGACTTGTGTCGCGCCGTGCGTAGCCAACCCCGCAAATCGGAGGTGCGGTGGTGGTAAGGACGACGACGTTCCACTGCACGGGAACGAAGGACCACTCATCACCGGAACATCCGTCTGTGTTGCCCGAATTCACGCGTCGTCGTCATCACCATCATCCTCCTCCATCTCCTGCGTCACTGCGACCCAAGCAGATCCCTCCTCTCCCAATCTCCGGCGCGGGAAGGATAAACAGACACTCGACACAACAACAACAACCAGTTCCAAACAAACAAATGAGTTTCTCAATCCAGAGAACGATTTACACGTGCCCACCCCACCCCCCGCCACCCAGCGGCTCCGCGACATCGGAGGCAAGAGAGCGTTCCAGACGGCCGCAGAAGCCGCCCGATCGCAGCGGAGACCCCGTCCGTTTTTTTTGTTTGTTTGTTCCACGTCCGAGCCATAAGCCGCAGCCGTCAGCGGCGGCGCCGGCGAAGATGACAGGGAGGGCGGCGAGAGGGAAATGAGAGAAGCAAGAGGGGGGGGGGTATGGTTGGGTTGGGGGGAGAAGATGCGAGCCGCACGGAGGGGGGCGGGGGTGACGGGGGGTGCTTCAGGAGGGTCAGGAGGTCACTCACCAATTAGCTGGCCTCGCCGAGTTAAGGGGGGGGCACCCCCCCACCCCCCAACCCCCCCCACACCCCCCATCCCCCCCATCGACAACCCCCTACCCTCAAGCCCCTACACCCCTAATCCCCCCCACTCCAACCTTCCCACCCCCCCAACCCCCCCATCCCCAACCTCCTACCCCCAACCCCCCCCACACCCCCCCACACCCCCCCCCACCCCCACCCCCCCCGGCGGCGGGTTGCCAGAAAGCAACTCGAGGAACGTGCCCCCTGCTCCGCTCTCGATCGGCGTTCGACCGGGGGGGCGGGGCTGCCTTCTCACTCCGCGGTGTTTTATATCTACTGCCTAGAGGGGTGGGGTAGGGGTGGGGGGGATGGGGGGTTGGGGGGTGGGGGGGTTGGGGGGGTGTGGGGGGATGGGGGTTGGGGGGTTGGGATGGGGGGGGGGCCCAGTGGTCGAGCCGCCGGGCCTCAATGATCAGCCCTCTTAACGACTAATCGCTTAACGACGGGCCTCCATAGAGCCCAATGTGTAGTGTATAGTGTAGTGTATAGTAGTGTATAGTAGTGTATAGTGTAGTGTATAGTGTAGTGTATAGTAGTGTATAGTGTAGTGTATAGTGTAGTGTATAGTAGTGTATAGTGTAGTGTATAGTGTAGTGTATAGTGTAGTGCATAGTAGTGTATAGTGTAGTGCATAGTGTAGTGTATAGTGTAGTGTATAGTGTAGTGCATAGTGTAGTGCATAGTAGTGTATAGTGTAGTGCATAGTGTAGTGCATAGTGTAGTGCATAGTAGTGTATAGTGTAGTGCATAGTAGTGTATAGTGTAGTGCATAGTGTAGTGTATAGTAGTGTATAGTGTAGTGCATAGTAGTGTATAGTGTAGTGTATAGTGTAGTGTATAGTAGTGTAGTGTATAGTAGTGTAGTGTATAGTAGTGTAGTGTATAGGAGTGTATAGTAGTGTATAGTAGTGTAGTGCATATTAGTGTAGTGTATAGTTTAGTGTATAATAGTGTATAGTAGTGTAGTGCATAGTAGTGTATAGTAGTGTAGTGTATAGTGTAGTGTATAATAGTGTATAGTAGTGTAGTGCATAGTAGTGTATAGCAGTGTAGTGTATAGTAGTGTAGTGTAAAGTAGTGTAGTGTATAGTAGTGTAGTGTATAGTAGTGTAGTGTATAGTAGTGTATAGTGTAGTGTATAGTGTAGTGCATAGCAGAGGTGGGACAAAGTCATTGTTATGCAAGTCACAAGTAAGTCTCAAGTCTTTGCTCTCGAGTCCCGAGTCAAGTCGAGTCAAAGATGAGGCAAGTCCAAGTCGAGTCTGAAGTCATCAAAATCATGACTCGAGTCTGACTCGAGTCCAAGTCGCATGACTCGAGTCCACACCTCTGGTGCATAGTAGTGTATAGTGTAGTGCATAGTAGTGTATAGTGTAGTGCATAGTAGTGTATAGTGTAGTGTATAGCAGTGTAGTGTATATTAGTGTAGTGTATAGTGTAGTGCATAGTAGTGTATAGTGCAGTGCATAGTAGTGTATAGTGTAGTGTATAGTGTAGTGTATAGTAGTGTAGTGTATAGTAGTGTATAGTAGTGTAGTGTATAGTAGTGTAGTGTATAGTGTAGTGTATAGTAGTGTAGTGTATAGTAGTGTAGTGTATAGTGTAGTGTATAGTAGTGTAGTGTATAGTAGTGTAGTGCATAGTGTAGTGTATAGTAGTGTAATGTATAGTAGTGTAGTGTATAGTGTAGTGTATAGTAGTGGAGTGTCTAGTGTATTGTATAGTGTAGTGTATAGTGTAGTGTATAGTGTACTGTATAGTGTATAGTATAGTAGTGTAGTGTATAGTGTAGTATAGTGCATTTATAGAGCCCAATGTTTGCTTACCTCCCATTCCCCTGTTAACGACTGGCTGTTTTAGGTACCGTGGATAATAATGAATGCAATAACGATGTTCATTTTAATAGTATGTGCTTATAATGTTGCTGATATCTTTACGTGTTTAAAATCCATTGTGTAAACATGACAAAGTACGTTTTTTTTGGGGGGGGGGAGTAGGGGTGAAAAAAGGGGGTAACTTTCGATGCCATCGTACCGAATGGAGCCTTCACAACGTGTATCTCCTCTACTCGTTTAGCGAGCAAATAACTTAGCGACCCCTTACGTGGCACCAATCACCGTCGTTAAGAGGGGATTTGCCATACGTCACTTTGACGTCCGTCTCGAGACGTTTGGTTTATACTGGTAGGAACCTCCTGGCTACACCAGCCCACAAGGGATTATTGTGTCCGTCCGTCGTGCAGGGAGGGGCTGGGTGGGGAGGGGCTGGGTGGGGGGTGGGAGGGGTGGGGCTGGGTGGGGAGGGGCTGGTCACCCCGTGGTGCCCTTATAAAACTCAACATTTAACCTACTCACGCCAGCTTGTGCCCGCCCTCACAGTCGGGTATATTTGCGGAATACACCACGCCGCCGTTAACCCTGGCCATTGACCGAGCAACCCAACGTTCCTACCAGCTCCCTCCGCAGGAATGTGTTGCAGCTGCCTACTATTCCGGATAAAGGGGGCAACATGACAGACCTCCTTCCCAAAGGCGGAGCCAGGATTTCCAGGTGGGGGGCAACCCCTCCAGCAATGAAAAATGATAAGAGGAGTTGTTAGTAAGCAAGGACTTGTCCCTTGCTTTTTATTCGACGCGTGTGCGGCGATGGCGCAGCCATCGATCGAGGGTCGAACTCGAACCGCGTTGTGCGATCGGCATCGCGCTCGCTGAAGGTGTTGATGCCTTCAGGGAAGTCGTGTGCTGTCTACGCAACTGCGCACAATTATGTGAGTCACTTATAACCGCTTTGCCGTTACTTATTGCCAATTATGGACTCAGACTATTGTCCTATCATCTCATAGAGTCCCTGGCACGTAATCATATGCTACACAGTGGCAGTGGGGGTCGCAAAATGCCGATCGGATTATTGGGGATTATTGGGGGGGGCACGTGCCCCCCCCCCCACTCAACCAGTGCTCCCTACTGCCGACCATCAACCTCGCTGCCCCTCCCTCGTCCCCTTCGAGATGTTAACTCCCTCGCCTGGTCTACAGGAGGTCGTGGGCTCGATCCCGACCATGACGCCTACTGGTTTATATTTGGAGTTTGCTGCTGTGTGTCTCTCTGCCCTCTGTGGCCGTGTAAATGTGTTTTCCTCCGGGTCCTCCGGGTTTGAACCACCACATTTGGAATCAGCGTGCCTTGAAGAGTATTTGGCTGCTATGAATTCCCACGTGGTGGTGATGATGATGATATTAGCCACGTCGTTGGGCTATCATTTGTGGCCAGATCGCTTCTGAAAAAAAAGAAGGTACACATAGCTCAGTGGGCTTTACCTGGTAAAATAAAAATAACTGGTTGGGTAGTTTTACACAGAGAGAGAAAGAGAAGCGATTGCCGCATTGGCAGGGTAAGATTAGCACACTAAAAATAAGAATGAAATTTAAAATAAAATTAAGAAGAAGAAAAAAATGTTCTATTCATTTCATTATTTTTGTTTTTTCACCTACGTTACTTTACCGAAAGAACCAAAGAGTATGGATCGTTGCAGTCACGAAAACTTCAAATCTAGAATAAGCACAATTTGCTGACGAGTTACGCAATCGAATGCAACTCAGCGGGCCTGAACTCCTCCTCCACCTCCTCCACCACCTCCTCCACCACCTCCACCACCATCTCCTCCATCACCACTTCCACCTCCTCCACCACCTCCACCAACTCCTTCACCACCTCCACCACCACCTCCTCCACCACCACCACCACCACCTCCTCCACCACCACCTACACCACTACCACCTCCACCACCTCCTCCACAACCACCACCACCTCCACCACCACCTCCTCCACCACCTCCTCCACCACCTCCTGCACCACCTCCACCACCCCCTTCCACCACCTCCACCACCTCCTCCACAACCACCACCACCTCCTCCACCACCTCCTCCACCACCTCCACCGCCCCCTTCCACCACATCCTACACCACCACCACCTCCACCACCTCCTTCCACCACCCCCTTCCACCACCATCTCCTCCACCACCACCACCCCCTTCCACCACCTCTTTCTCCCCCGGGCTGTTGTGCGATGCGGTGTGTTGAGTCACGGCTTCGGGTCCCCCACCCGGGTCCCCCACCCCCTCACCCCCCCCTCACCCCCCCAGGGTTCCGCTGCCTGCAACTCGGCTCAGGATTGTCGAGGCGCGTGACTGCGCCCAGCATCCCCGGCTGAGTGACGTGAATGTGCGAGTGCGCGCTGTTGGTGCGCGTGGGGACCGTCTGTAGGGGCGAGTGCTGCTTCACGAGGAGCAGCAGCAGCTATGAAGGCCGGCACCGTGGCACACGAAGGGCGCGTTGGGGGGGGGGGGCAGTAGCACCACCACGCCCGGCAGAGGTCGCAACTGGGTACCCGATACCCGTACCCTACCCGTACCCGGCTACCCGTACCCGGCCGGGTACGGGTAGCCGTTTGCGACCCTGGTGCGGTCAGGAACGGGTACGGGTAGCCCGTGAGTCACTGGTGAGTCACCGTTTGTCACTCATTTCCCAACGTCTTGTCTCTTCTCACAATTTAAGTTCCTAGAATCAACCCACCCGCGTCTGCAACATGGCTTCATCCCAGAGGTCGCAATCAGGTACCCGATACCCGTACCCTAGAGACAAGACGTTGGGAAATGAGTGACAAACGGTTACTCACCAGTGACTCACGGTCTACCTGTACCCGTACCCGGCCGCACCAGGGTCGCAAATGGGTACCCGTACCCGGCCGGGTACGGGTACCCATTTGCAACCTTGGTGCGGCCGGGTACGGGTAAGGAATCAAAACCCGTTTGCGACCTCTGAA
The DNA here is from genome assembly GCF_964198595.1 of Lampetra fluviatilis. Taxonomy (NCBI): domain Eukaryota; kingdom Metazoa; phylum Chordata; class Hyperoartia; order Petromyzontiformes; family Petromyzontidae; genus Lampetra; species Lampetra fluviatilis. The sequence continues at coordinate 5,229,459 of NC_136337.1, read as the reverse complement.
GGCCCGGTGCTCATTAACAGCACTTGACCCCTGTCTGTTGGAGAGGTTACACGGGGGGGGGGGGGGCATCTTCGTCTTCCGTGCGATGCGTCACCGCTGAGAGCCGGGGGTGAGCGCAGCGCTTGGCACTGCTGACAGAAGCCCCCACAACCCCCCGCGCCGTTCTTCCCGTAGCCACGCGCGCCTCTGCCATGCCACAGCAAGTCCAGGGGTGGGTGGGTGGGTGGTGGGTGATTTTTGTCTCACGGGGTTTGTCGAAGGAACCTTAAGGACTTTGAAAACAGATTGTTAACGGACACCACCCCCCATACCCCCCGCTACCCCCTCCACCCGCAGGGTTAGCTCAGTGGTGTAGTCAACTCCATCATCAGCTGGGGTGTGGGCCCCACCCCCCCCCCCCAACATTTTATTTGTCTCTTCGCACTCGAGTGATGGCGTAACCCTCCTCCCAGCCCCAACCCCTACAACCGGGAATGCTGCCCCCCCCCCAACTCTAAGTGTCCTAAATGATTTCGGTTCATTCGATATAATTAATACGATGTGGGTGTCTCCATCATGTAACGAGGGTTTTTTTTTTTTTTGGGGGGGGAGGGTTAGATCGCGTAAAAATGTGTCGTTAAATTCGCCACCACACAGCCAATTAGATTGTAAATGTTGTGGCTTTGCTTTCCAACACACAACCGGTGTTGCTGTACCAGTGACGAATTGGCCACGTTCTGTTTACTTAGCAAACCTGACCACAGTTGGCTGTGTCGGGTGGTGGCGGGTTTAACGACACATTTATATATTCACGCGATCTAACCCAAAGAACCTGCATTGTGGGTGACATTGGTCGCGAAAGCCAGCGACGTGTTAAAATAGACGCTATCATATCCCGCGTCTCCTCTTGCCTGTCAAACCACATACATCATCGCTACACACGCTATTTGATTTTATTACATGCTGGGAGGGAGGTGGAGGGGTGGGGGAGGTGACGCGTCGTACGATCCGTAAAAATAAAAGGGGCATTTTAATTCTAAAGCGTTTATTGACAAAGTTCCACTCGGATGGAGCGACGCGTTGTTACTTAAACGAACAACATATAAATATATAAAACAACGAGGGCCAAGATAGAGGAGGGCCAACAGTTACATGCCCCGGCACGGAGGGTTCAGTAGGTGACTCAGTAGGTGACCCAGCAGGTGACCCAGTAGGCGAACCAGGTGACCCCAGGTGACGCACCAGTGGGTGAACCGGTAGATGACCCCAGATGATAAACCAGGTGACCTCCAGCAGCTGAATCAGGTGACGCCGGTAAGTGAACCAGTAGTTGAACCAGGTGACCTACTAGGTGACCCAGCAGGTGACCTAGGTGACCCAGTAGGTAACCCAGTAGGTGAACCAGTAGATTAAAAAGTAGTTGACCCAGTAGGTAAACCTGGAGGTGAACCAGTAGGTGACCCTTGCTCTGAGCAATGGCAATGATAGCAAACGCATATTATGCCGATTCGAAGGGTCTGCAACGTGGCTTATAGGCTGAAGCGTCGAAGTTAAAAAAATCGATTTCGTCGCTCAAATGACCGCTGTCGCCCGCTTGAGCTAGCGGTGGAAATTCCACATTCCTACGACAGGGGTAAGGACATCCAAAGATCAAACGCTGTTGGCTTCTTCACAAAGTTACCAATTTTAAAGACTGCCCCCCCCACACCTCCTGGATGGGGCTGGGGGTGATGATGGGATTAGCCAACCCCCACCCCTAGCAATCAGGATTCGAACTTGCGGCCTTCAACACAACGTGCAACGGTGCGTGTGTGTGTGTAACGCGCGGTCGGAACTTTGTGCGTTATGGAGAGGAACGAAAGAAAAAAACCCATCAGCAGTTCCCGTAGAACTGCACTGGCCCCTCAACCAGGATTTCAACTGGCGAGTGTTCAGATCGCGAGCCAATTTCTCTGCCACTGAGCCACCTGGCCGGTTACCTATTGCGTACACAACGTTACACAACACGAAGACAACAACAATATAAAGGATCGCTTTGACTGTCACGCAACGAACCGCACTCAGAGGTAGCTCCGTGACAACCGCTTCCACGGGCAGTTCTCTGTGGGCCAGAGTGGTCACTTGAAGAAGTGGGGTCTCTCAAAGGTAGATCTGTGACATTAGCTTCCAAGGGCAGTTCTGCGTCGACCAGTGGTCATTTGAAGAAGCGGGGACTCAGAGGTAGCTCTGGGACATCCGCTTCCACGGGCAGTTCTCTGTGGGCCAGAGTGGTCACTTGAAGAAGTGGGGTCTCTCAAAGGTAGATCTGTGACATTAGCTTCCACGGGCAGTTCTCTGTGGGCCAGTGGTCACTTGAAGAAGTGGGGACTCTCAAAAGGTAGATCTGTGACATTAGCTTCCAAGGGCAGTTCTGTGTCGACCAGTGGTCATTTGAAGAAGTAGCTCTGCGCTATCCACTTCTGCGGTGGCGTTCTCCCGAGGGTGACGTTCTGCTCAACGAGATCTGCAGATTTCTCGTGACGCCAACAGCAGAGAAATTTGGGCGCGAAAAAAAATTCCCACTGGGAGGGAGGAAGTATAGAACGAGGGATATAAAAATAATCGCGTGACAAATCAATGGCTCCTCCGGACCCTTTCCACGATTACTGAGAATTGTCACTATATGGGGGTGACGACGGGACGATGGCTATAAAAACTATTTACGATAACCTACAATTTTATTTTACCAGGCAAGGCCAACTGAGCTGCGACGTCGCTCTTATTATTATAGCAGCTCAACGACAGTGGCTTACGACGATGATGATGATCATCACCATCATCATCACGTGGACATTTATAGCGGCCGAACACTCTAAATGCGCGCTGGCGATGACAAACGTGGAGGGAAAAACCGGAGGACGCGGAGACAAAACCAAGCGACCACGGTGGGAGAGAGAGAGAGACGCAAACGACAAATATTTAGCAGGCGTCATCAAGGTCAGGATCGGACCCACAATCTCCTGTATACCAGGCGAGGTGGCAAACATCTCCTCGCCACCGTGGTGCCGTCACTAGTTGGGGGGTCACGATGAGGGAAGTGCGCTCGCCGCCCCTTGCAGAGGTTCGCCGTTTGAATTCCAGCGACGGCGCTGCTTTATAGCTTTCCTGGGGTAAACGAGCCCAATTGTAATGATGATTAAAGTAATTATGCAAACGGAACAACATCTATCACATTTTTCGATTTAAAGCTTTCGTGACTGCAAGGATTCATCTTCTTGGTTCTTTCGGTAAAGTCACGTAGAATGGAAATAATAAAAATAAAACATAATAAAATAATTCTCACGACGTTTCGGCCACAACGCAAGCAGCCGTCCCTCAGGTGAAGAACAGGTCTGTTGAGAAGACAGACTTATTTAATTGTTTTATTTTTATTATTTTATTATTTCCATTCTACGTGACTTTACCGAAAGAACCAAGAAAAAGAATCACATTTTTCGATTTAAAGCTTTCATGACTGCAGGGATTCATCTTCTTGGTTCTTTCGGTAAAGTCACGTAGAATGGAAATAATAAAATAATAAAAATAAAACATAATAAAATACAATTCTCACGACGTTTCGGCCACAACGCAAGCAGCCGTCCTCAAGTGAACAACAGGTCTGTCGAGAAGACAGACTTATTTAATGTTTTATTTTTATTATTTTATTATTTCCATTCTACGTGACTTTACCGAAAGAACCAAGAAGGACATCTATCACATTATTCGATTTAAAGCTTTCGTGACTGCAGGGATTCATCTTCTTGGTTCTTTCCCTTCTACGTGACTTTACCGAAAGAACCACGAAGATCTATCACGTTTATACTGGTAGGAACCGCCAGGTGGGCTGGCGTGAAGTGGGGGGGGGGGGCGGGGGTCGCTAGCAGCTGCGACGCGCGGCCAGCGGTTTTGCGGAACATCCCTCGAACCGTCGCCGCATGGCTTAACCCCCGCCTAAATGATACGCTCGCTGTTAATCATCCCCCACAGTTCAGACCGAACAATTACCTATTGTTGTTGTTGGTGTCGTGAAAAGAAACGCAACCTTCGTGCGCGGGTAACTGAACATGAATGTAAATGTCACGAAAAATTCCGCAGACCTCCCGTGCATTTTGTTGCTGCTCGAATTCAATGCGGCTCTACCCATTGATTTAGACTTTAGCTCTTGTTGGCTTTGGCGGCGGGGTTTACTTCGGGCAGGCGCGGTCTGATGTGCAGTGACGCACCTGCACGCGGGGACACACGCACACACACGCGCACAAGATAAAGATCACCCACTGTGTAGCCTCAACACAGTGTTGGGGCAAGCGGTATCGGCGAGTTTCACCGACGAAGGCCGGCATGGCACACGACGGGGGCGGGTGGCCAGCACCACGCCCGGCCGCCTTTGTCTCCCGAGTGGCGATGTTAACACACCGCGCAAGGTAATCATTTGAGGCCGAGTCGACCTAGGGGAGAGGCCTAGGACGAGTTAACAAAAAATCGTCAATGCCCTGCTTGGCCTGCGAGGTCAGTAACATTCATCACGACAGCATCAGCGGCAGCCAAATTATCGTAATCAGAATTTTTTTCACAGAGTTTCCAAGAATTTTATTTTTTTAGCAAATGTCCATCGCTTTCGGAAGTTTGTCCAAGTTCTTCCCCTTTATGTGGGGGGGGGGGGAGAGTATTTTTGTTAGCAGGAAGAGAAATCCGGAGAAAGCCCCCCCATCCCCACGTGTATGAGCGACTATTCTACTGGGCAGCTTCCGGATTCAATGATTGCACTGGTCAACACACTTTGTCTGGCATAAGGTATTCCAACGGGTTTAAGGTAATTTTGGGGTGCTGATTCCAAATCTGGCATCGGTTTTTGTCTATCACATCAGGTTTTTGAGATATCAAATATTGCATTTTCAATAAAAACTGCAGAAGAAAAGTATTAAATAAATGTGGATATCTACATAAAATTACATTATAAACACACTATCCTAAAAATACAGCACCATATTTTAACACGAAAGCAGTCACTGACTCGCAACAACTTGCAATCGTAAGTGACAGAGTTAATTTCGGGTAAAATTAATGAAAATGGGGTATGCCGATAGCATAAAAATGAGATGTGATAGAGCAAATCTGAGATCAGATTTGGAATCAGCACCCTGAAATTAGTCTAAAACAGCTGAAAAGTCCAGGCCAGAAAAAAATGCTTTTTTTTTTGTTGACCAGTGTTATTTGTCTGACACGCGGACCGGGAGGCTACGGGCGGCGTGAACGGCACGCGGCGGTGGCTACGAAATCCGCCGGCGGGGCCCGAGTTAAATTCCCGATCAAGCGAAGCGGCCTTGGTTTGGTCCTCTCCTCTCTTCACTTCACTGACTCGGCACGCACCGGCGTGGTGAAGTACGTTCAATCAATCCCCATGACGCGCAGGGCAGGAGGTGTGTATGACTGAATGTTGAACTTCTTTTGCACTTAACGTAGACAACCGGAGGGCGCGTGGGTCAGTACAAAAAAAACTCGACACAAAAAGCAGTTTTTCAAGAAATTCGTTTTCAATCGAGCTGACGATTTAAAAGTTGCATTGCTCCAGATGCTTCCTAAAATGTGAAGAGCGTTCCAGACGGCCGCAGGAGCGCATCTGATAGCGCCGCGCGATGCGGTGACCACAGCCTTTGTTCGACGACTGAGCCAAAAGCCGCTGGCCGCTGCTGCCGATGAGCGGAGTTCTCTTGACGTTGGTTTATGCGAGCTGTGGGGTTCTTGGGTAAATCCTGTGCAAAAAACGGGATCAACCTCTTGCAGAAGCCACACAGGAGAGACGTGACATTTCGTAGCGGAACGGCGGTGATCACTCTTGCATCATTCGTGACCGTCTTTGTTCCGTGGCCAAGCCGAAAGCCGCTGTGCTGCTAATGCTGCTTCTGCGAGGAAGACCGGAGGAGAAGGGAGAGTGGCGATGAGCGGGCAGAAGTGAGCGGCACGGAGGTGGGCGTGAGGGGGTCCCCGGGTTGGGCAGAGGGATTCGGAGTGGGGGTCGCCACACTCAACTCCGGCGGTTTCCCACAACAGCTTCACAGCAAGCAGCTCCGCCCAACGCACACGGTGTTCGGTTGCCCGCGCTGGACAACTATTATTTTTTCCATTGCGCAAAACACGAGCGCGCGTCAATTGGAAACGCGCGTGGTTGGGGCTGTGGGTGATGGGAGTCGGCGGGGGGTGGGAGGGCTGAGAAAGGGACACCTCATCGATGCCGCCGGGCGCAGTGGGGTAGGCGGCGGGGAGGGGGGGGGCGGCCGTGACAAACCGGAGCGCTCTCTCTCCGCCCACTCTCTCTCCGTCTCTCCGTCACAAAGTCATCAACCTCCCCCCACGATCGCGCGGCACACGCTCCTCGTGTGACATTCATCCGGGTTGGACCCGTGGGCGGGTTGAAGCCTCAGCCCTGGAGATTTGAGTGGCCGCACTAGCGCACTTTCAAGGGCTCCGCCGACTGGCCGGCCAGCCAGCCAATCGGTTAGCCGGCCAGCTAACCGGCCAGCCCACCGGGCAGCCAACCGGCTGGTCAGCCAACCAGCCGGTCAGCCAACGGCTTCCTCGCTCTCCGGACTATGCACGAGACGAGCGGCGCGCGTCGGGAAACGCTACGGAAGGCGTGAGCTCTCGCAGAGCGTAGCAGAGCTCGCAATCACCGGCTCGGTGGTGGCTCAGCAAGACCTTACCTGGTAATATAAAAAAATAGCTTATGTTTACTGTTTCATCAACTCGCCCGGTCTGCAAATCAGCTTCGAGGCCTTCCTGAGCGGCAGCATTACGCTAAAGTTCCGTCCCGCGTCGGCTCGACGAGGAATTCCGTCAAACCCACGATGACTCGAGGCATCGTGACCCCGTGACCCCGTCCCTGCCACCACCCCCCCCGCCCCGTGTGTCTCTCACCGGCCTTCCGCGGCGACACCGTCGCGCTGTCCTCTGCCGGCTCGCCGCCGCCGAGCGCGATGAACGACGGCAGCTGCCTCGGCTTCCCCCGCGCGGCATCGTCACCACTGCCGTCGTCATTGGTCACGATGCCGGTGGTGGCGGTGGTGGCGGTGGTGGCGGTGGTGGCGGCGGTGGTGGCGGTGGTGGCGGCCGATCGTCGTTGCAACGCCCCGCTCTCCGTGGCGCGGGCGCTGCGTCCCGGTCGCTCGGCTCTGTCACAAACGAACAAACGATGATCGAGAGATTACATTATAGGAATCGCCGTCATCGCCATTGCCATTAAAGGGCTTCAAGAAACACTGACACCAACAGAAATGTTAAGTTACATTCATATTGTCGTGCTTATTTTACTTGTAATTCGTATTATCGTCGACTCTTAAACAATCATTTCATTCTAGATTTGAGGCTTTCGTGACTGCAAGGATTCATATTCTTAGGTTTTTCGGTAAAGTCACGTAGGTAAAAAATTAAAATAATAAAAGTAAAATAAAATAAAAATCACGACGTTTCGGAGGCAACACAAGCTTCCGACTTCAGGTGGAACCGTCACAGCACGATAGCTGATACAGCTAGCTGGAAGCTTGTGTTGCCTCCGAAACGTCGTGATTTTTATTTTATTTTTATTTCACTTTTATTAATTTAAATTAAAAATTTTTACCTACGTGACTTTACCGAAAAAACCTAAAAATACGATCATTTCATTTTGTAGTTTTGTGTCAAACTAGGACAAAAAGAGGGGGTTCTTGCCAACAAACATCTGGGCAGTTCGTCGTCATTGGTTAAAGCAGCACAGCCTGACTCTGCCGCTGATGAGACACTGGAATGTCGAAGCCACTCGTACATTTTACGCAAACCGCCTGCCCAGCGATTGTCGTCTCGAACCCCGGCCCGCCCAAGCTGCGACACTGGCCGTTCCAGCCGCGACCCCGGCTCACCCGCGCGTCCCTCTGAGCTGCCCAGCCGCCACCGTCGCCACTGCTGCTGCCGCCGCCGTCGCCGCCGCCGCAGTCCCCACCGTCGTCCCTCCGGCCGGCGGCCGGGCGGGCCTGCTCGTGCCGGCTGCCCGGTGGAGCAGGCGGCACCGCTGCCCACGCTGGCAGCTGCCCGTGCGGCGGAACTCCGGGCATTCGAGCGTGTGCAGCTTCTTGCACTGCCGAGCCATACACGTGCGCGCGCACACACAGAGACAACAAAAGGATCCATATTCTTAGGTTTTTTTCGGTAAAGTCACGTAGGTAAAAAAATTTAATCACTTGATACAGCTCTCGTGCTGTGACGGTTCCACCTGAAGACGGAAGCTTGTGTTGCCTCCGAAACGTCGTGATTTTTATTTTATTTTTTATTTTACTTTTTTACCTACGTGACTTTACCGATAAAACCTAAGAATATGAATCCTTGCAGTCACGAAAGCTTCAAATCTAGAAACAAAAGGATCCCCCGTGAAGCCTTCGCGGACTCGTTTGAGGTCGAGCCGACCTAGTGGGGTGAGGCGGAGGGCATGGGACCGGTTCAAGTAATCGTCGCTGGTGTTGGCCGTGTGAGCGGGATTGTAAACTCGGGTCGCCGGGAACGAAATGGAGTGGCGTTAACCACTGCGCCACCGCCCGCCACACACGACAAAGAGCCCCCAAATAGCCTTAACAGACCCTGGGGGAGGCCCAGGAACGGTTCAGATATTCGCCACTGTCATTGGCCGTGAGCGGGAATAGAACTCGGGGGCGACCCACACACACGCACACAAAACACAAACGAAACTCGAAGATACATTCGTGTGACAAAAATCACTGGAGATGTTTTGGCTGTCATCGACGCGTCTGTCAATTCATTTGTGCGATGAACGGTTGAACACAGGGCCCAGCGGCGCTCGTGTCGTCGCAGAGGTTCGAATCCGGCAGGCCGCCCCGGCTAACTCTGCGGTCGTGCGCTTGGCCACGACCAACTTCTTGGCTCACGGCGGGTCCCAAACGCGAGAAGAGCGGGTTGGGCATCTGGCGTCACGGTCCACATTTGGAAGACAACGACGGGACGGAACAAAACGAGACGGGACGGAATCATACAAACATCAGGGGCTAGGAAGACGAGGCGGGGACCCAGAGCGCATTCGCAAAGGGACGCCACGGTGGTGAGATTTAAATGACCTCGCCTGGTATGCAGGAGGTCGTGGGTTTGATCCCGACCTGGACACCAGCTGTATATTCTTGGTTCTTTCGGTAAAGTCACGTGGAAGGGAAATAAAATAATAAAAATATAAAACAATTAAATTCTCACGACACAGCTGTGTTTTTCACACCTGATGATGATTGCTTGTGTTGCAGTCGAAACGTCGTGAGAATTGTATTTTTTATATTTTTATTATTTTATTGTTTCCCTTCTACGTGACTTTACCGAAAGAACCAAGAACATGAATCCTTGCAGTCACGAAAGTTTTAAATAAAAAACCTGCTGTATATTTGGAGTTTGCGTGTCTCTCTCTCGCTCCCCGTGGTCGCGTGGATTTTTCTCCGGGTCCTCCGGTTTTTTTCCCCTCCACATTTTAGAATCAACGCATCATCACGCGTTAACAGTAATTGGCCGCGATGATAAGCCACTTCCGTTGAGCTATCACGTGACGGCCAGGTCCCATTCTGAAAAAGAGTTAGGTAGCTCAGTGGGGGCCTTAAAGTAAAATAAAACATCATTTAGTGTAGAGTTTAAATCAAACCACTACCTCCCCCCACCTCCTGCCCCCCCCCCCCCCCCCCCCCCCCGGAATGGTCATCGACTGGACGCGGGGAAAACCACAGACGGCGGTCGCAGACAAAAGCGACGAACTAGCCCCCCACGGCCCCCCACACAGCCACCTGCCCCCCCTACTCCCCCCCCCCCCCCGACTCCACCGTCAGCCACGGAACAAACACCGACATTTTTCACGGGCGGAATAAAACCACAACGATCGCGGCCCGAGCGCTAAATAAAAACGAAAAGCGGCAAAAAATCGGAGCGGGGGAGTGGAGCCCCCCAATGGGGGCTGACGTAACGGGAGCGGAGCCCCCCACAATGGGCGCTGATGTAACGGGAGCGGAGCCCCCCACAATGGGCGCTGATGTAACGGGAGCGGAGCCCCCCACAATGGGCGCTGATGTAACGGGAGCGGAGCCCCCCACAATGGGCGCTGATGTAACGGGAGCGGAGCCCCCCACAATGGGCGCTGATGTAACGGGAGCGGAGCCCCCCACAATGGGCGCTGATGTAACGGGAGCGGAGCCCCCCACAATGGGCGCTGATGTAACGGGAGCGGAGCCCCCCACAATGGGGGCTGACGTAACGGGAGCGGAGCCCCCCACAATGGGCGCTGATGTAACGGGAGCGGAGCCCCCCACAATGGGCGCTGATGTAACGGGAGCGGAGCCCCCCACAATGGGGGCTGACGTAACGGGAGCGGAGCCCCCCACAATGGGCGCTGACGTAACGGGAGCGGAGCCCCCCACAATGGGCGCTGACGTAACGGGAGCGGAGCCCCCCACAATGGGCGCTGATGTAACGGGAGCGGAGCCCCCCACAATGGGCGCTGATGTAACGGGAGCGGAGCCCCCCACAATGGGGGCTGATGTAACGGGAGCGGAGCCCCCCACAATGGGGGCTGATGTAACGGGAGCAGAGCCCCCCACAATGGGGGCTGATGTAACGGAAGCGGAGCCCCCCACCTTGGGGGCTGATGTAACGGGAGCGGAGCCCCCCACAATGGGGGCTGATGTAACGGGAGCGGAGCCCCCCACAATGGGCGCTGATGTAACGGGAGCGGAGCCCCCCACAATGGGCGCTGATGTAACGGGAGCGGAGCCCCCCACAATGGGGGCTGATGTAACGGGAGCGGAGCCCCCCACAATGGGCGCTGATGTAACGGGAGCGGAGCCCCCCACAATGGGCGCTGATGTAACGGGAGCGGAGCCCCCCACAATGGGCGCTGATGTAACGGGAGCGGAGCCCCCCACAATGGGCGCTGATGTAACGGGAGCGGAGCCCCCCACAATGGGCGCTGATGTAACGGGAGCGGAGCCCCCCACAATGGGCGCTGATGTAACGGGAGCGGAGCCCCCCACAATGGGCGCTGATGTAACGGGAGCGGAGCCCCCCACAATGGGCGCTGATGTAACGGGAGCGGAGCCCCCCACAATGGGCGCTGATGTAACGGGAGCGGAGCCCCCCACAATGGGCGCTGATGTAACGGGAGCGGAGCCCCCCACAATGGGGGCTGACGTAACGGGAGCGGAGCCCCCCACAATGGGGGCTGATGTAACACACTATCCCTCGAGCACCTCCCTCCATTCTATTTTCGGCGCTGGGAGGAGGAAGGTGGGGGGGGGTGGATTTTGGAAGGAGATGGAGGGGTAGAAGGCAAGTGAGCGGGCGGTTGGGCGAGTGAGCGAGTGGGCGAGTGAGTGAGTGCGTGTGTGCGTGAGTGAGCGGGTGAGTGAGCGGGTGAGTGAGTGGGTGAGTGAGTGAGCGGCTGAGTGAGGGGGTGCGTGAGTGAGCGGGTGATCGAGCGGGCGATCGAGCGGGCAAGTGAATGGCCGAGTGATTGCGTGAGTGGGTGAGTGAGCGGCTGAGTGAACGACTAAGTGAGGGAGTGAGCGGCTGAGTGAGTGAGTGGGTGAGTGAGCGGGTGAGCGGGTGAGTGGGGGGCTGAGTGAGCGACTAAGTGAGGGAGTGAGCGGGTGATCGAGCGGGCGATCGAGCGGGCGAGTGAATGGCCGAGTGATTGCGTGAGAGGGTGAGTGAGCGGTTGAGCGAGTAAGGCTGGGTGGTGGGGGTACAGAAGAAAACGGGCAACTTCTGAAGGTGGCAGTGAAGGTGGGGGGGGGGGACGGGACATGGCTCGAGACGCGTGGCGGCTGCGGGGGGAAGTCAGTGGTGGTGTGGGGGGCATGAGAGCAGCAGCTGATCGGAGCGCTGGGACCGGGACTCCTTTTAGAAGCACCGGGGGAGGGGTGGTGGTGGTGGGCGCGGGGGAGAAAGGGAAACCCGAGCCGCGTGTCCGTGCTCGCACGCCGACAAGCGACGCGGGAGGCGAGAGTGAGAGTCCAGAAGCTGAGGGGGGGGGGGGGCCCGCGGGGAATCTGACCCAACGACCTCCGGTGTGCCACGGTCGGAGGTGAACGGTGGGCCCCACGACGGCCCGGAAGCCACCGCACAACCGCTGAGACTTCGCCAAAAACACGACGGGGGTGGGGAGGGGGGGGGACGCCTCCCCCCAGCGCCCTACGCCCACGATTGGCCCGACGGCAGGAGCGGAGACGACGACAATAATGACGGGCGACGAGAACGATTATCGCACGCGAGTACATTTGATATTCGCGCCATCGTCACAGCGCAAGGGCCTGCCATCCACCGAGTCACACGTGCACGGTCTGTGGCCGTAGTTTCTTAGCAGGTGGCGGGGGAGGGGGGGTGGGCGGCATGCTACCGCGTGTTTCAAAATCAAGCAGTTTGCTTTTTGATCCTCTTAACATTTAAACAAAACGACCGGCACCACCACCTCGACCACGCTGCTCCACCACCACCCACCCACCCACCCACCCTTGCCTGTCCCCCTGCTCCTGCACCCCATATCCCCAGGCTGGGCGACCCTCTGGCAGCCCAGGCAGCTCACGTGACAAACACCTGGCCACTGACCCTGACCCCCGGAACCCTCAGCTGTTGCGTCGTGGCGACCCCCGTGTCCCAGCGCCTTTGGTTACGAACACCACCGCCCACCCCCCCCCCCCCACACTCACGCATCCCCTGCCTTGCTCCCTGCGCACCGGGCTAAACTTGTGTCTTGCTCGCTCGTCCGCCAAACCCTAACACGCTAGCCCGGTCGCCCCGCCCGCCCGCCCGCCCGACCGCCCGCCTCTATAATTGGGAAAAAGTAAAAGTGATCGGCTCGCTTCTCACCACGGCGACCGCACGTTGGGTTTGTAACTCGAGCGCTTGACATGCGACAGAGAGAGAGAGAGAGGGGTGGAGAGACAACTAGAGACAAACGCCTCGATGAAAAGTGTACCGCGGCGCGCTGCTTTACGAGACAGAGAGACGCCTCTCCGCTGAGAGAGGCCGGAGAGTTGAAACTGGGGTACCAGCGTTTTGCCTATGCGCTATGATCGTAATTAATCACAAGGCGCCATTCAGTTACAACGGTGAGGGATTGCAAACGTTCTATGCCAATTATTAGGATCATTACAATTATCGTTGTTATTATTGGTTCTTTCGGTAAAGTCACGTAGAAGGGAAATAACAAAGTAATAAAAATTTAATTCTCACGATGTTTCTACTGCAACACAAGCAATCATCATCATCAGGTGATCATCATCAGGTGATGACGATTGCTTGTGTTGCAGTCGAAACGTCGTGATAATTTTTTTTGTTCTATATTTTTATAATTTTATTATTTTGCCATGGCACGAAATTAAACAAGGTGTGGAACCAACCGCTCGTCGATTTCATCTTGGCGCGGCGAAATCAACAACCTTGCCTGGCCGACGCAACTATTATGAAATGGGGCGCAATTTCCCCAACCGCAGCGGCGCACAGCACGCTGTGCACGAATTCCACCCCAGTTCCTCTATCGGCCGATGCTGCCCGATGGCTTCTCCCGCACATCCGGCCAGGTGGCCACGCCGTTAAAACAGAAAACCATTTCATTTATTTTACCAGGTGAGGCCCACTATAAAGCTCTTTCTTCACAGGTGAGCTTGGCCACCGCGGCACTAACCAGGGCGCCCCCCCCCCCTCCCCCCTCCATACGAACCTCGAATCCCTGCAAGTGGCCACATCACCGCCCCTCTAAGTATCACTCTAAACATCATTCCTGCCTTGTCTTCGGTCATCCTCGATCCGGGGATTGGCCGCACCATGGGCAATCCTTCGCCACGGACTTGTATCTTCTGCTAACCTCATTGTCGGCTCCAGCGTGAGCCTGGTCCATGCTGCTCTGATGTGATCCACCCATGTCATCCTTATAATACCATTGTAATACCACTATTTAAACTATATTTGCATTTTACCGAGTCAGGCCCACTGAGCTATGTAGCTCTTTTTCAGAAGCGACCTGACCACCGCAAACGAACGCTCAACAAAGTTGCTCATCGCGTGGAAAATGTAATCGCAGCCCTGAGAGCAAACTTAACTTGATAATGAAGTTTTCAATCGCGTTTGGATCGTTGTTACAAGGGCTCGGGATGATGACGGACAGCAGCCACCACGCCGCCGCTTTCGACCGTAGCTGCGATGCGTAAACAACAACCGGGTTGTAACAAAATATAAAGCCTATATATATACACATCTCCCGCGAACAAAAAAAAAAGACACGCACGCACGCACACAGGGAGAACCCGCAACAGCTGTCAACAGCGGCTTTCCCTGCTTAAATACAATCGGGGCAAAGGAAGGCCGCTGACGCTGTTACAGTTAACCAGCTGAGGAGAGCCGCGACACCGGATCGCTGCTTCAACCGAGGAGCCCCCCCCCCCCCCGAGGGGAACCGAGTCCGTTATATAAGCTCGAACGCCAGTATCGTTAACTCGGCCGCGCGAGGGCCGAGTTTCGTCGCAATCTCGGCGGCCGTTCACTCTGCCCGAGGGGGGGGGGGGGTGCCCCCCGCCGTCGGAGAGATTTCAAACGAACAAACGGCGTTTTATAATTGGCGCGGCCAGCGAGCGCTCTACACCCACCCCAAACTACGCTCGGCACTTCAATTAGCTCCGTGATTAGCGTCGTTCTTGCTTGGGAAGAAAGCAGGGTGGGTGGGTAAGGGGAGGGGGGGACGGTGTGTGCGTTGGGGTCGGTGTGCGTGTGGGAGGGGGGGGGCAATTTTCAGGCAGGGTCTCACGCCCCTCTCAGCTGTGAGGTGTAGGTTGAGAAGGAGGAGGTGGTGAGAAAGCAAATGGTGGCTGGTCCCCAGAGACCCATCAAGATTGACGAGCCTGATCCCTGGATTACGATCGCTCCCAAGACAGCCGACCCCGCAATGCTTACGGAGCGGCAACCCGCTCCGTAACCCGCTCGGCGACCCGTTTGGCGATAATGACCACATTTTAGGGGGGCGGGGGGGCGGGCGGGGGGGGGGGAGTCAAAAGCCGTTGTCCTCATTATGTAGGAGATCGTGGGCACGATCCCGACAATGACGACGCCTGCTGTATATTTGGGAGTTTGCATATTTTCTCTCTCTCGCTCCCCGTGGTCGCGTGGATTTTTCTCCGGGTCCTCCGGTATTTGGCTGCTACAAGTACCCACATGGTAGGCCCCTTCGTTGAGCCATCATTTGTGGGCAGGTCGCTTATGAAAAAGAGCTACGTAGCTCAGTGGGCCTTACCTGGTAAGTAAACAAAACAAAATGTGTTTCCAATTGGTGAAACAAAGCGTAATAATCAAAACGCTATGGCCGTCTGGAATGCTCTTCCTTCCAATATAGGAAGCCACTGGAGCTATGCACTTTAAAATCATCATCTAGATTGGCAAACTCATTCCTTTTGGACTGCTTTTTTGCATTTCAGCGTTGTTATCCTTTCCCCGCACCCCCCAATCATCACGGTTGGCTACGTACGGCACGAAAGAAGTTCAACATTCAACCTCGCGTGCACGGACGAAGCGGCCGAACCGTGAAGCGGGCCCCATCGACGATTCCCCGACGCCCGCGCGGCAACTTGATTCGATCGCCTCTGCCGCGAGGGATGGGGGGGGGGGGGTGTTGTAGGGCTACGGACACAATTTTTGTTTGCATTGGACCTACAAGACTATCCGACCCAACATAAACCGATTGCCAAACGTAACACTGATATCCTCCCCCCACCGCCCCCCGCCCCTCCGATTAGCTCGGTTAGGGCCACGCACGGACACGCGTACATACAAACATCCGCACATGCTGGCTGGCGCGACTCCAAAAGCGTTCGCCAGCTCATCCCCGGGCGGCGCCGGCAAGTTCGAAGCGTCGAGCCGGTGCTCCCGGGGGGCCCTGCACAGGTTCGGTGGCGGGCTTCAGCGCAACTGCCACGGAGGCCGCCGGGCAGAGGTCGCAACCGGGTACCCGATACCCGTACCCTACCCGATACCCGGCTACCCGTACCCAGCCGGGTA
Organism: Lampetra fluviatilis; assembly: GCF_964198595.1. NCBI lineage: Eukaryota > Metazoa > Chordata > Hyperoartia > Petromyzontiformes > Petromyzontidae > Lampetra > Lampetra fluviatilis. Next base: position 5,213,418 of record NC_136337.1, on the reverse strand, counting down.
CGGGTACCCGTTTGCGAACCTGGTGCGGCCGGATACGGGTACGGGTAGGCCGTGAGTCACTGGTGAGTAGCCGTTTGTCACTCATTTCCCAACGTCTTGTCTCTTCTCACAATTCAAGTTCCTAGAATCAACCCACCCGCGCCTGCAACGTGGCTTCATCCCAGAGGTCGCAATCAGGTACCCGATACCTGTACCCGTACCCGGCCGGGTACGGGTAGGGTACGGGTACGGCCGGGTACGGGTACCCGTTTGCGACCCTGGTGCGGCCGGGTACGGGTAAGGAATCAAAACCCGTTTGCGACCTCTGCCGCCGGGCGAGGCGACAGGACTCCGCGTTCCAAGACGCCGGAGCGATTTGGCCGGTGCCGACCGGGCTATTAAAAGCGAGGGCCGTTTTTGGTGAGAGTGGGAGAGGTGGGGGTGGAGGAGGGGCGCAATGAGAGCGAGCGGTGCTGGTGGCGCGGTCGTGAGCGAGCGAATAAATAGGTCAGGCTGATGCCAGGTGCCTTTCTGGTGTTGATTCTTGACCCTCCCCCACCCACCCAACCCACCCCCCCAACCCCCCCCCCCCCCCCGCCGCTGTCAGAGAGAGAAAGATGAGCCTCGGCCAAGGCGTAGAAATAAGTGCGACGGGGGGGGGGGGGGAGCGGGGGGGGGCATGATGATCGCTCGGAATTACGTCAAGGGACGGGAAATGGGGGGGGGGGGGGGGGCATGCGCCGATTAGGGGAAGCGGTGGTGCAGGTTGAACGTCGTCGTCGTCGTCCGGAGCGTTGGGAGAATCGAGCGGAGCCCGGGGCTAGCCGGGAGACGCGGCGTCACGGCGCACGGACGGCGGACGCCCGGGAGGGTACGCTGGAGGGGGGCGGGGGGGGGTCGAGAACGACCGCGGGAGGGGGGCAGTCGAGGAGGGGCGGGAAGCAGTTGGGGGGGGGGGGGGACGAGGGGAACGACGGTGAACGTCCGAGGAGGAGACGGAGCGATGATGAGATCGGCTCGGGTGCGGGGAGCAGCTGCCGGGCGGATCGTCACATCGCAGGATCGTTCGCGCGGGTTGAGGAGGCCTTCATCCAGCAGTAGATCGACCACGGCTGAAGATGACGACGACGATGATGATCAATGCACCGCGTGGGGTCACTGATGCGTGAACTTCACGGGAAACGATTGGAGATGCACAAGAGGTTCGCGTAAATATGAATGTGTCATTGAGCCCACCACCCGACACAGCCAATTAGTAAGGATTGTCACATAAACGAAAAATGCCAATTCGTTAATCGTACAATTCTGGCTGCCGCCTGACGATGCTGGTTGTAATTACTGCTGAAACATCGTGCTCCAGTTGTAAATGTTGCGGGTTTACTTTCCAACACACCCGTGTGCTGCACTCGTAACGAATTGGCATGTGAGTAGTTGAGTGGGTGAATGTTTGGGTGGGTGGGTGAGTAGGTGGGTGAGTGAGTGAGTAGGTGGGTGAGTGAGTGAGTAGGTGGGTGAGTGAGTAGGTGGGTGAGTGAGTGGGTGGGGTGGGTGAGTAAGTGGGTGGGGTGAGTGGTTGGGTGAGTGAGTGGGTGGTTGAGTGAGTGGGTGGTTGAGTGAGTGGGTGGGTGGGGTGGTGGAGTGGTTGGGTGGGTGGGTGGGTGAGTGGGTGGGATGGGTGAGTGGTTGGGTGGGTGGCTGAGTGGACGGGTAGGTGAGTGGGGTGGGTGAGTGTTTGGGTGAGTGGGTGGGTGAGTGAGTGGGTGGGATGGGTGAGTGGTTGGGTGGGTGAGTGAGTGGGTGGGTGAGTGGTTGGGTGGGTGGCTGAGTGAGCGGGTGGGTGAGTGGGGTGAGTGGGCGCCGGGGAGATGAAATCCAACTGCCGGACCTCTGGATCACATGGCCATTGATGCTCGTGACCCATTTCAGCGCCACAGTGGCATTGTCCCAGTGTGCCAAGTGCCAGTTGAGACCAGGCTGGGGTGGATGAGTTATTGCCCGAAGTTTCGGTCAGGATGACCCGGGCATTTAGGAACATTTGTGACAGATGGAGAGAGAGGGAGATATTTATTTGGGTGTCAGCCAAAGGGAGCCGTTTACGCAGAGGGAATGGACCTATTAGGTATGCGATGATGATGAGGAGTCAGCAATTGCTGGATATATTTTTTTTGATCATGCTCGTGATGCATTCTTTGCACGTGTGGCTGCCCGTGACCCAGCGCTGTGGAGGAAAGCAGCGAGGGTTGGTGGATCACCACACGAATGTCCCTAAACTCCCGTCCCGTGGGCGTTGGGGGGAGGAGCCGAACTGCTGGCTCTGCCACGAGAAGGCGGCGGCACGGGAAAAGTGCGGACTAATCTCCACCTGTCCCTTCGATTTGGATGATTTTGCTGCTATAGATGTCCACGTGATAAGACACTTCGTTGATCTGTCCCTTGCGGGTGGCCAGGTCGCTTCTGAAAAAGAGCTCGGTGGGCTTTACCTGGTCAGATAAAGATGGATTAAGTGGGTGAGCGAGTGGCCGAGTGAATGAGTGAGAGGGTGAGTGAGCAGCCGAGTGACCGAGTGAGCGAATCTTCGAGCATGTTGTGTGATCTGCACAACGTAGCGAGCGAGCGAGCGAGCGGGTGAGCGGATGTGTTGCCGTGACCTGCGGTGTGGCGGTTCGACACTAACCTGGAGGATAAAGCCCCTCTACCTGCCGTATGTAGGCACGGCTAGCCCCACAGGCGAGACCATAGGTAGCCAACGGTGCCTAGATGTTAACCACCTCGCCTGGTATGCAGGAGGTCGTGGGTTCGTTCCCAAGCTTGATGCCTGTGTATTTGGAGTCGGCATGATCTCTCCCTGTGGTCGTGTTGGATTTCATCCGGGTCCTCCGGTTTTTCCCTCCGCATTTCGAATCGATGAGTTATTTGGCTGCGAAACATTTTTCCACGCGATGAGAATCCATCTTCTTGGTTATTCAGACGCTGAGGACGGCTGCTTGCGTTGTGGCCGAAATGTCGTGAGAATTATTTTTATTATTTTATTATTTCCCTTCTACGTGACTTTACCGACAGAACCAAGAAGATGAATCCCTGCAGTCACGAAAGCTTTAAATCGAGATGATAATCCACTTCGCTGGGCAATCATTTGTGGCCAGGTCGCTTCTGTATAAGAGCCTTACCTGATAAAACAATGCAAAGTTTTTGCTTTACCTGCGTGTGGAAGAGGCGGGTAGTAAGGCTGGTGAGCACGACGGGAACGGGTGCGGAAGGGTGAGCGGGGGTGGGGGTGGGGAAGGTGGGGCGAACGAGCCTCTCACCTTCTCGGCGAGCGGACAGTAGCCCTTGAGGAAGTCCGCACAGGCTTCGGCCTTGCGCGACACCTTCACGTGGCTGTAGGGGCAGTCGGCGCTGCTGCACACGCCGCGCAGGTAGTAGCAGCATACAGGCATCTGCCATCGCACGCCGACAAAAAGACGCAGATAATGTCATCGTCACTGTCGTCATCGTCATCATCACGGTCATCGTCACTGTGATCGTCATCATTACCGTGACCGTCATCACTGTCATTGTAACTGTCATCTTCATTATCATTGCCATCGTCACTGTTAATGTCATCATCAATGTCATCGTCAAGTTCCCTTCGCTTTAGCATTTTTTCTAAATATAGATTTTTCTGTTATATTAACGCAAACCCCGGGTGCAAAGCACAAAGCGTAACGCGGCGGGGAGGAGGCATCGAAACTCCGCGGGCAACAGCCCAAGGCTTGGTGCCCCCTGGGGTTTAAAACAGGGGGGAGAAGTTGGGCTGCCGGTCAGGTGGAGATGGCGAGCGAGGGCACGGACGTTCACATGGGGGCGGGAAGCATAGGGGAAGGATGACAAAAATAAGGGGATAAAAGGAGGCGGGAGGAGGGAGGGGAGGGGGGGTAAAAGGGGAAAAAAAACTACACTTTGGTTCTTTCGGTAAAGTCACGTATCAAGAAATTAAATGAAATAATACTATAATAATAGTATTCTATTATTTAATTTCTTTCTACGTGACTTTACCGCAAGAACCAAAGAGTAATTCTCCTGCAGTCACGAAAGCTTTGAATCTAGTTTAAAACTACACTTTTATTTTTGCCAGGCAAGGCACTACTGAGCTACGTAGATTTTGTTTCAAGAAGCGACCCTGGCCATCGCAGATGATAAGCTCAACGGAAGTGGGCTTGTCATCACGTGGAAATGCGGAGGGAAAAAACCGGGGCAAAAAATCCACGCGACTACGGAGAGAACGTGCACACTGCAGCTGCCACCACTGCCGACGCTAGTGGGCTGTAACAGAGCTGTTTGGCTCAAAAGGGGCCTCACCAGCTGAGATAACAACGGCCAGAGTCCGACTTTGGGTCACCAAAAGGGACGAAAGCAGTCAATGGCACAAAACGAGATAAATCCTCGAATCAAGCAGGGCGTCGGAACGAAACAAAAAAACGACGACGGGGGAATCGAAAACATCGATGGACATCGCCGCCGCCGCCGCCGCCGCCGCCGACGGGGCCAGCAACGCGGCGCGCCCCCCCCCCCCCCCCACAGCGAGCATCAGAGGTCGCAAACGGGTTTTGATTCCTTACCCGTATCCGGCCACACCAGGGTCGCAAACGGGTACCCGTACCCGGCCGTACCCGTACCCTACCCGTACCCGGCCGGGTACGGGTAGGGTACGGGTACGGCCGGGTACGGGTACGGGTATCAGGTACCTGATTGCGACCTCTGGGATGAAGCCACGTTGCAGGCGCGGGTGGGTTGATTCTAGGAACTTGAATTGTGAGAAGAGACAAGACGTTGGGAGAGACAAGACGTTGGGGACTCACGGTCTACCCGTACCCGTATCCGGCCGCACCAGGTTCGCAAACGGGTACCCGTACCCGGCTGGGTACGGGTAGCCGGGTATCGGGTAGGGTACGGGTATCGGGTACCCGGTTGCGACGTCTGGCGAGCATCGGTTGTAGGTGGGGGGTTTATGAGGCGGGGGGGGGGAAACACACAGCAAGCGAACCACCACCACCACCATCCCCCCCCCACCACCGCAAGCCAAAAAAAACAAACGCCCCCACCTCTCGCCCTACTCAGCCCTCCCCCCCCACCTCCACCCCACATTATTTTGGAAAGCGCCCTCCCAAAAAGGAACCGCGGGTGCGTGGGACCAGACCGTGGGACCGCGAGGAGCCTCAAGAGCGATTGCGGGCAGCTGGGAGGCCCCCGGTGCTACGCCACCGGATGGAGGCGACCGATCGTCGACGCTAAAATTCCCTCCTCCTGACCCTCCGTCCTGGTGACGGGGGGGAGGGAGGGAGGGAGGGAGGGAGGGAGGGGAGGCAGGGAGGGAGGGGAGGCAGGGAGGGAGGTGCCTTCGCCGCTATGGTGCTGGTAGCGCAGCAGCAGGGGATCTGGTGATGGGTTTTTCGAGGGTGATTTGTGTTTCTTGTTGGTGTCTATGAACACAGTAACACACAATGGAACTAATGTTACACGGGGAAACCCGCGTTATATCTTTGATAGAAAAAAACGGAGCACATAAGCAAAAAAAATTGAAATAAAAAAAAAATACAAACAAACGACATGATGAACGAAGTAAAGTGCCGAAAGACTGAGCATCTTTCTCGTCTGATCGTTTAAAAAATAAAAAAGGAGGGAGGGAGGGGCGGGGAAACGCCCAAGTATTTGCCGCATCTGCCAAGGAGAGGGCCCCGCGTCTGTCTGGGAGGCACAGCACCAGAGAATTCACTTTGAGTCTGATCTTGTCATCTCCGATTGCCGCCGCCCACCGCTGCCGCCACACTACCGGTCCGCCGCCATCGCTCGCCCGCCACCTCTCCCCATGCCCTCCAACCCGGAGCCGCGGTGTGTGGCACGCGCACGTTCACGAGCGCTCGCACGTGTGTTCAAGCGCTCGTTGATTCTGAATGTGGCTGGAAAAACCAGAGGACCCGCAGGATAATCCACGCGACCACGGGGATTGAGACACGCAAACTTCAAATATGCAAGGCGTCAGGGTTGGGATCGAATCCACGACCTCCTGCATACCAGGTGAGGTGGTTAACATCTCACCGCTGCAGCGCCCAATGGTCAGGCGAACAGCACAGACGCAAGAGCGTAGCGTAGTGCAACAAAAAAAATATAGATTTTCGCCGCATCTGCCCCCTGCCGCCCGCAAAGCGGCCACCGCAGCGTCCGATGACGCCTGTTTTTCAGGGGCACGGCGGTCACCGATTCCGGTGCTTCGCCAGGCTCAAACCGTTGCTTGGCTTTCGACGTGGGGAGCGGCGGGCAACTGGGGATCGAACCGGCGACCTCCCGGGTCGCTGGCGCACGAACCGCATGCGGCCGGCAGATCTTCCCACCGTTCAGAATACGAGATCATTACAATTACAACAATTGCTTTCATTTCTTGGCTCAGCCGGGCCGCCGCCGTCGCCGCGAAATAAATTCAATCCTTCCACGGGCCGGCAATAATGAACCGGCGCCGGGCGCTTGCCCCAGATAGGCCGCAGGGTCGGCGCGCCGAGCGAGTAACGCTAGAGGTGGGCGTGCGTCACCGAGCCCGTAAGCCGACACCCGCGGGCGTCTCGAGGAACCCACAATTATTTTTGGACGGGGCGGTGGGGGGCAGCCGCAAGGTGCCTTGCGCCACCCACCGAGGAACGGGTCCGACAGCAAGGGCGGGCTTGGCTGGGCGCACGGGCGGGCGGGCTTGGGAGGTAAAGGCACGGCTGCACTACCCGGGGCGCCGCGGGGGTTTGATCGCGAACGCCAGAACTTCACTTTGGCCCGCAATCTTAACCCGATTTGCTTGAAGCTCACACCGCAGGCGACCGGTGCCACGCACGCACCCCATTTGTCAGAGGCTTGTTTTTCTGGACACCCCCCACCCCGACTCCCCTGTCTCACAAACTGCTGCCCCCCCCTCCACCTCACCCAAGCCACTAGCTAGCATCATATTCCTCCCCGGGAGAACTGGGGGCGGGGCCTAGTACCATGCCGAGGAGGCGTGTGGTGGTTCTCTATCGCCACCCCTGCCACCATCACCCACCCACCTCCCCCCACCGGCGGCGATCGCTCGCCGCTAAAGTGGCCAAAGAGCCGGGCTGAGGATTAGCCAGGACCCCACCCCCACCCCCCCCGCACCCAAACTGACACATGCCCCCTAAAGCCCTGTTGCTATTGCTGCCTCTTGGGTCGATTCCACACAAACCTCTATACCGAGCCAAAACGGATAATTTATACGTCTATTTATAGACAGATCTACACATACTTACTTATTTACCCAGGAAAGCCACACCGAGTCTCAAGACACTCTGTTTAGAGGGTGCCATCACCATGGCCCGAGGGGGCGATGACATCACCGTGGACTGAGGTGGCGATGACGTCACAGTGGCTTAAGGGGGCGATGACGTCACCGTGGCCTAAGGGGGGGCGATGTTTTCAACGTGGCTTACACCCAATCGGGTTAAGTCACACCCCGGTTAACATGTCTCCCCCCCCCCATCGCGTCGTTTCTCAAACAAGTCGTCACTTCATCATGAACGCCGCCGCCACCACCACCACCACCGCCGCCACCACCACCGCCAGCACCACCGCCAGCACCACCGCCAGCACCACCGGGGCACAGTCGACGCGGTGCCGTACGGAGTCACGGTGACGTCCCCACCGCCCCGTGGGTCACCGCGACCGACGGGGCGGCTGCTGAGGAGTCTGCCTCACCTTCTCTCTGGACACCTTGTGCGAGAACTGGCAGGTCCCGTCCGTCTTCCTGCAAGTCCCGCGCAGGAACCTGCGGGTGGGCCACGAGACGTCAGGCACTGAACGTCATCGTCGTCGTCTTCTTCTTGGTCGTGATCACTGTCACCGTCACCGTCACTGTCATCGTCATCGTCACGGTCATCGTCGTCATCATCAATGTCATTGTGATCGTCAGTCACCGTCACTGTCATCGTCATCGTCACAGTCATTGTTATCATCATCAATGTCACCGTCATCATCATCATCACCATCATCGTCATCGTCATCATCATCACTGTCATTGTGATCGTCAGTCATCGTCATAGTCATTGTCATTATCATCAATGTCACCGTCATCATCGTCATCGTCACAGTCATTGTCATCATCACTGTCATCATTGCTGTTAATGTCATCATCGCTGTCATCGTCATCATCACTGTTATCATCACTTTTATCATCACCGTCATCATCACTGTTACATCACCATCAGCCAAAATACAGCAGCACAGCGATCGGCGCACGGCAGCGGACCGGTTCCGCGCCTATCGGGACTCATCTGCACCACGAACTCACCGCGTGCACACGGCCACTTTGTCGGGGTCGTGCAGGAAGGTGCAGGCGTCGCCGCGGTTGCAGCGGCCGAAGCGGTTGTAGAAGGTGCAGTAGTCGCGCGGTCGCTCCAGCCGTCGCCACAGCCTCGCCCGGCGGATGAGCTGCACACTCCGCTGCACGGCGCTCCTGACACCGCCATCGATACCGCCCCGCGATCAGCATCGCCACAATCGACGTCGCTAACATCATCGTCGTCGTCGTCACGACCACCGCTTACGACCAACGTCAACTACCATCATCATCACGACGACAATGTCTCTAACCATCATCATCACCGCCACCACAATCAACATCACTCCCATTATCATCGCCACAATCGACGTCGCTAACATCATCACGGCAATCAGCATCACGACCACAATCAATGCCGCTATCATCACCACAATCAACTTTACTGCCACAATCATCATCATCACCACGATCAACGTCACTACTACCATTAATCTGGCCAGCGAACAAGACTAGGCAAAATGGCTCTCTGGAGCTTTCACAGCACAAACGGGATAGACTAAACTAAAAATAATGTTTTGTTTTACCAGGTAAGACTCACTCAGCTGTGTAGTTATTTTTCAGAAGCAACCTGGCTATCACAAATGATAGCCCGACAAAGTGGCTCATCGCGTGGACATTTAGAGCAGACAAATGCTCTAAATGCATCACGTAAAAAAATGCATCACGACCCGGAGCAAAATCCAGTTGGCCACGGGAAGAGAGACACGCAAACTCCTCATGCACAGCAGGCCTCGTCAGGGTCGGGATCGAACCCACGACTACCTGACTACCAGGCGAGGTCGCCAAGATCTCGCCACCGTTGTGGAAGGGACGTGTCTCAGATGACGCTTCGAAAAGAACGTCACGGGAAGGGGGGGGGCGGGGGACAGAATATTTCACGGGAACTTCCATCATAATATAGGGTTTTGGGTCAGATCGCGTTATTTATAAATGTGTCGTAACCCTCCACCACCCGACACGGCCAAACAGTAAAAAAATGTGTCACGTTTTTCAACGGACAAAATAATTCACTTCTTTAGCCCACCGGTGTGCTGAAGAGAGAATCAACAGCATTTATAAATTTGAGTAGTACGACGTTTCGCTGATCATTACAATCAGCTTCATCGGGCAAGAATGGTGAAGCTCTCCTGTTGCTTCCGGTTATAAATAGAGCAGCATCAGGGTGACGTCATCATTTAATTCAATTCAATCTGGTGCAGTGATTCGAGGCAAAGAGGGGGAGGGTATTGCAATTATATAGATTGGTAATCATCCAATTGTTATTCATTGGTATTTGTTTCCCTTAGAAGGAACTGTAATTGTATTTATTTAAATTTCAATTTAAAGCTTTCGTGACTGCAGGGATTCATCTTCTTGGTTCTTTCGATAAAGTCACGTAGAAGGGAAATAATAAAATAATAAAATAAAACATTATAAAATAATTCTCACGACGTTTCGGCCACAACGCAAGCAGCCGTCCTCATGTTTTATTTTATTATTTCATTATTTCCCTTCTACGTGACTTTACCGAAAGAACCAAGAAGATGTATTTATTTAACAATACGCTTCCTTGACTACGACGTGACGGGGGACGGGAGGTTTAACTGCGGGGCGACTCACGAGGCGAGGACGCGGCTGCTGCTGCTGTTGTTGTTGCTGGCCGAGAATGAGAGGTTGCCGGGGCTGAGCGTCGCCGGCGATCGAGCGAAGAACATCGTGCTGGCCCCCAGCCCTGCAACACGCGCACAAAGACAAAGATCCCCTTCACCACCGTGTAGCCTTAGCAGACAGTTGGGGGCAAGTGCTGTTAGCGAGCACCTATGAAGGCCGGCACTGCGGCACACGAGGGGGTGGGTGGTTAGCACTGCGCCCGATCGCCTTTGTCCCCGCAGTGGCGATGTTTACGCACCGCACCAGGTGCTCATTTGAGGCTGAGTCGACCTAGAGGAAGCCCGGGACCGGTTCAGATAATCGTCACTGGTGTTGGCCGTGAGCGGGAATCGAACTCGGGCCGTCAGGCTCCGTAGTGCAGCGCGCAAACGGCTACACCACCGCCACGCACAATGACAAAGATCCCCCGTATAACCTTAACAGACTGTAGGGGCAAGTGCTGTTAGTGAGCACCTATGAAGGCCGGAACGGTACACGAGGGGGTGGGTGGTCAGCACCACGCCCGACTGCCTTTGTCTCCCCAGCGGCGATGTTTACACACCGCACCAGGTACTCATTTGAGGCTGAGTCAAACTAGGGGAGGCCCAGGACCGGTTAAGATAATCGTCACTGGTGTTTGCCGTGAGCGGGAATGGAACCCGGGTCGCCAGGTTCGTAGTGCAGCGTAGCGCTAACCGCTACACTACTGCATCGGTCGGGCGGCACCGTGCCACCGCCGTCGTCGTACGGAATATTAAAGTAAACACTTTTCTATTTCACCAGCTAAGGCCCACTGGGCTACGTTGGCTCTTTTTCACAAGCGACCTGGCTCTCACAAATGATCGCTCAATGGGGAGAGAAAAACCGTAGAAAAATCCACGCGGCCACGGCGAGACGGAGCATGCAAACTCCAAAAATATACAGGCGTCAGGGTCAGGATGGAACCCACGGCCGCCTGTATACCAGGCGTTACGGGTGGCACCGTTAGTACGCCAGGGACTGTCAGCGGTGGGTGCCCTACTCGGTGAGTGCAGTCGACGCAGCTTCTTGCCCGAGTGGCTCGCCGAGTAGCGCACGCCGCCCTGGTTCACGTACACGTGCAGCGTCTTGCCTCCTGCGTGGGGGGGGAGGGCAGGGGAGGGGGGGGGGTCGAGAAGGTGGAGCAGGCGGTGGGGAGGGGGGCGGAGGGGCGGTGATCGTCCAACATGTGCACGACAAATCAATGGCTTCAGCCTTTTCCCTTCCGTGACGTCTGCAAGTTGCAGGGTGGGTCCCCGTTCAGAGAGGCGGCGTCACGCCGTTGTTTTTAAAGACAGTGTTGCTCACCGCACAGAACCGTAGCGACACCACCGCACCCTACGATAGGTGCCTCGGTACCGATAAAGCAACTCTATTTCGGTGTACCTCATCAGAATGGGAAAGGGTTAAGGAACCCAACACGCGGGGACCGAGCGTACTCGCCGCTCGTTGCAGAGGTTCCACGTTCGGTGCTGAAAGCCAATTGGCTATTTGAACAGCTGATGCAAAAAAGATGTAACTACACATTTTTGGACCATCTTATTTGACAGGCACTATTTTACTTTACCGAGTGTTAATATCCCCAGCTTTTAACAGTACTCTCCTTTTTGTATTTGATTGTCAACCAACGCTGGGTAAAACAACATGGGCATTTTCGTTCTCTTCTAGCATGTGCACCAACAGGTGCACTAACAGTTCCACATGCACTCTCTTTTAGCCCCGCCCCCCCTCCCAATACGTTCCATTCATTGGCTACCACATTCAGATAAGCCCCTCCTCCCCCCTTAACTTGTATTTAAGAACTTGTATCTTGGAATCCCTGCCTCACTTGATACAGCAAATCTAGCTGTGACGGTCCCACCTGATGACGGAGACTTGTTTTGCCTCTGAAACGTCGTGATTTATTATTTTATTTATATTATCACTTTTAGTAATTTTAAATTTTATTTTCTACCCACGTGATTTTACCGAACAAACCTAAGAGTATGAATCCTTGCAGTCACGAAAGCTTCAAATCTAGAAATTGAACAGCTGACTTGGACGGAAGGGGATTCTTTTGGCAGCTCGCACCCGTCTTGTCAACCGACGCGCGGGGGGGGTGGGGGGTGGGGAGACGAGAGCCGAACCGGCGACCTGTAGATTGCGAATTCCAGCGCTGCGAGTCCAGCGTGCTCACCGCAGAGGTCGCAAGCGGGTTTTGATTCCTTACACGTACCCGGCCGCACCAGGGTCGCAAATGGGTACCCGTACCCGTACCCAGCCGGGTAGGGGTACCCGTTCCCTACCCGTACCCTACCTGAAATGAGTGACAAACGGTGACTCACCAGTGACTCACGGCCTACCCGTACCCGGCCGCACCAGGATCGCAAACGGCTACCCGTACCCGGCCGGGTACGGGTAGCCGGGTATCGGGTAGGGTACGGGTATCGGGTACCCGGTTGCGACCTCTGATACCACCCCAACCCCCCGGCCCCACCGATCTCCCCCCCCATACCTTTGGCTCGCGAGCGAGCTGGCGATGGGGTCCTAGCGGGCGATGAGGCCGCTCCCTGGCCCTGCTGCTGCTGCTGTGACGGTGGCCGCGCGTGGCCGGCTCGTGCGAGCCGCTGGGCCGTCACGCTGTAGGCCACGCCGCCGATGAGTCGCAGGCACCTCCGGCCCCACCACACGTCGGCGCTGTGGGGGAGGCGCACGCGTGCGTGTGCGTGCGTGTGTGTGTGTTACACGCGAGAAGCAGCACCAATCAATTCTAGATTTGACTGCAAGGATTCATACTCTTCATTCTTTCGGTAAAGTCACGTAGGTAAAAAATGAAATTAAAATTAATAAAAAAAATAAAAACACTTGATCCAGATTTTTCACTGTGACAGTTTCACCTGAAGACGGAAACTTGTGTTGCCTCCGAAACGTCGTGATTTTATTGTTTTTATTTTTTATTAATTTTAATTTCATTTTTTACCTACGTGACTTTACCGAAAGCACAAATCAAATCAATGATCCAATTAATCAGCGTTGAACGTACCACACGCACGCCACGCACACCACCAGCGTGAACACACCACGCACACGGTGTAATCACTGATCAAACAGCACACACGCGCACGGCACAGCGCAGCGCACGCACGTGCCCGGCACAGTGAGCGCAGCTCACACACACGCGCAGAGCACAATTCAGCACACACACGCACAGCACAATGCAACGCAGCATACACACACACACAGTACACACACACAGGACACACACACAGGACAGCACAGACACAGGACAGCACAGACACGCACAGCACACACGCACAGCAAAACACAGCACACACGCACGGCACAACGTAGCACACACGCACGCACAGTACAACGCAGCGCGCACACACACACGCACGCACAACACAGCACACACACGCACTGCGCACAGGGAAAGCCGCACCTGCTTTGCGTCTGGGTCAGGTCGGCCTGGGGCCGCGACTTGATGACGCTCATCCTCCTGCGGGAGACACGCGCGGAGCTCACTCTCGACCGCTCGCTCTCAACCCGTGGTTCCCAACATTCATCGCCCCTACCAGCTCTAAGAGCCTCCACACAGACCACACCTACCAGCCCTACGACCTCACCCGCCCTCCTACCACACCTACACCCCTACCACCCCGATCACACCTCAAGTTTCAAGTTTCATTTATTAGGTATAGCCCTGTGAGCCATTCGGCTCTTGAATCGGGTGCAACCGCAACAAACAAAAAAACAAAAACATGAACAAGAAAACATTTTAAAGTAACTGTGCAAACAGGAAATCCAAGAAAAGACAGCAAAATATTGCAGAAAAAGCACCGTACACCAACACTGTGTACCTACACCCCTACCAGCCTTACAGCCCTATTAGCCCCACTACTCCACACATCCCTACCACCCCTACACCCCTACCAGACCCACAGCCCTACCAGCCCTACCAGGCCTACCACCCCTACACCCCTACCCGACCCACAGCCCTAACAGGACTACCAGGCCTACCACTCCTACACCCCTACCCGACCTACAGCCCTACCAGCCGCACACCCCTAGCGTGGAAGAGTTTGCCCAAACTTCCTCTTGTCTGGGGCCCCCTCTAGTGGAGGCATTCCGGCCAGGAGGAATCTTTCGCCGCCTGCGTCGCGTTCGACGGGCACGCACCGCATCATGAAGTCTCCGCGCGCGTGCGGCCCGCTCCGTGGCATGCGTGGGGACACGGGGCCCCACGGCTGCCGCACCAGCTTGTACCTGCGGCAAAGCCAGCAGCAGAAAGAGATTGTCACGGCGGCGGCGTCGTCGCTAGCGCCACCAGGGCACCCGGCCACTAGGGCACCCACCCACCAGGCCGGCCCGTTCGTGTCGGGCAGCTCATTAAGGTCACGGGGGCAAAGGGGGCAGCGGGGGGTGGCAGCGGGCGAAAGCGAGGGTGGGGGGTAAAATACAAAGCGCATTTTGGCAAATAGTGCACGCACTGTCTAATATTAGAGTCCGGTCTGCAAATCCCACGGTGGGATTGAAATCGAATCCCTCGTTAGAAGAAACCCACCACCACCCCCCCATCTCCCGGCACCCCTCCCACGAAACTTTTGGTACATTTGTCATTAATTTCACCGCCGGTTAATCTCGGCGACGGGGTTATTATTGGGCCGGGGCGCCGTTCAAGTTGAGCTTCTTGGGCGCGTTGGCTGTTGTGGGATAAAGTCCGCGAGGGCCCCCCCCCCCTCATTTGGCGATGGCAGTCGTGGTGGTGGTGGGCGCAGGAAGGGCGGGGGACCCACGACAAAATGTTGTTAGAAAACAAAAGTACATCACGAAATGATTGGCGCCAGCGCTTAGGTGTAACCGTCATTATGAATCACCATGCGAGTTTTGAATAGCGTTATGATGTGTTATGAGCGGCAATGCGACGCTCGCTGGAAGACGTATAATTACCGTAAAAATGTAAACTATTCTTGCTTTTTCCCACCCCGCTGTATTTATTTATTGAATCGCCAAGTTGCCGAGCACGCAACCCCTGAAATGCAAGGGCTCTGAAACGCAAAAGCACGCCGCACCGTTGAAGTGTGACAGCCGAGGGTGAACACACCTCTCAAACCGAGCGAGGTTCACGCGAACTCGGGCGGGAGAGAGAAAACGTGCGCTCAAAAACGAATGAATGGTTGATCATCGGTGCTTTCTAACCGTTCAACCATCACAGCTGCAATACGCAGCGTCTCTCGCATCGCAACGTAGCGTGGTATAACGCGTGCGTGTGTTTTAGCTTCTTGATGACGTTACCAGCCATGTAGAAAAAACCCTTAGAATTTTTCGTTTTAAAGCTTTCGTGACTGCAGGGATTCATATTCTGGGTTCTTTCGGTAAAGTCACGTAGAAGGGAAATAATAAAATTGTAAAAATAAAACAATCAAATTCTCACGATGTTTCGGCCACAATGCAATCAGCCGTCCTCAGGTGAAGAATGAAGAGCTGTCGGAAAGACAGCATCCTAATGAATACTGCTAAGCTTGGCAGCTTAAAATACGCTGCCAAGCTTAGCAGTGTTCATTAGGATGCTGTCTTTCCGACAGCTCTGTTCTTCACCTGAGGACGGCCGCTTGCGATGTGGCCGAAACGTCGTGAGAATTTTATCATGTTTTATTTTTATCATTTTATTATTTCCCTTCTACGTGACTTTACCGAAAGAACCAAGAATATGAATCCCTTAGTATGTCCATGAGCCACAAGGTACGCAGGGCATATATTTATCTACGTGTTCATTCCAGCCATTCTCTATCCTCCAATGGATGAAGACCTCCCCACGTCTTGTCACACATCGTGGGGGTTGACTGCGTTTGTTTGACCATACTTCGCCGTGCTGGTCTATGCGGGCTGGCGAGGCGGAAACGGGGAAGGACAACGACTGTTCGGCGTGACCGAGAATCGAAATCGGGCGGGTGGATTTTGTAGCACAGCAAAACTAACCACTTCGCCACTGTTCCATCCGACTGTTGGGCCAAGACTCAAGAGAATACACGTGTCGGATGGGTGTGGACCAGGTTGACCCGGGTCACTGGGTCAGCCGGGTCAGCGGCGGTTACACGCACCTGGTCCTGAGCGCCACCTTCCCGGTGACGCGCGGCGTGGCCGCTGTGGCGTAGAGCACGCTCCTGCGCCGCACGAACTTCGTCCGGTTCCTCGCCGGGGCCAAAATCGTCGCGCAGGGGCAGGCGGCGGCCGCGGACGGCGAGGGCGTTCTCAAAGTGCCGCCACCGTCGCCGCCGCTCGACTTCCACTTGTAGCGCGAGGTTCCGGGACGCACCGCGGCGGGAGAAGCGGCTTCAGGAGCGGCCGTAAATCGCGGCGGACGTCCCTTCTGCGGCTTTGCCGTCGCTGCCGCCGCCGCGGCGATAGTGGCGCCGGCCGACGACGTCGCCGAACCGACCTCGGTGGACTCGGCGTCCGTCCGTCGAGACCGCATCACGGGAGACAAGCCCCAGCCGGGCGAAACACCGGACGCAGGCGAGGCGGCGAGCGGGCCGCCGCGTCCGGCGGTGGCGCCCGTCCACACGTACTTGGTGCCGGCGGCGGCGGCGGTGGCCGCCTTCGAGCGGGCCGACAGCGGCGTGCTGCTGCGCAGCTTCGTGGCCTGCTGCTGCAACTGCTGCAACTGCTGCAGCTGCTGCAGCTGCTTCTTGTCGCCGCCACGGACGCGAGCCGCCGCGACTGACGCCGGCGCGGGGCCCGGAGCGGAGCCCTTCGGAACGTCGGCCTTCGCGCCGGCGGGGGGCGGCGCGCACAGACGGGGGCCGTCGCCACGAGTAGCGCGACAGCCCGTCGGCGCAAATCACGGGCTTCCTGGGCGCGCGGCAGACGCTCGGTGCCGCCGGACTGCGGCACGCCAGCGTCACGCCGAGCGGTCCCGGCGGCACGGCCGCGGCTTTGCCGGAGCCGTTCGTCGGGACGGCCCCCGCCGCCTGGACCGCCGGGACGCTCGACGTCACGGCCGTGGCGGGGCCGAGACGGAGACGGGCGGACGCTGCCGGTCGTTTCGGCCTGCCGGGCGCCGGCGGCGGCAGAACGGAAGCGACGGTCGGTGGCGAGGAGACAACACGGGCGCGTGCCGGGTTGGTCCACGTGCAGGACGAAGGGTCGACCAGGCCACGGCCCGAGAGGTGATCCGACGGCCAGCGTGGCGCGTCTCCATGCTGACTCCTGTGTGCGTTGATGAGACCTGTGGGGTGAGGACGAAGGGGGGCAGGGGGGAGGGAGGGGGGTTGCAGGAGGTGGGGGTGGGGAATAAAACACCATGGGACAAAGTTAAACATTGCAAAACAACGAAAACAAGGTAAACTATTGAGATGTATCTTCTTGGTTCTTTCGGTAAAGTCACGTAGAAGGGAAGTAATAAAATAATAAAAATAAAACATAATAAAATAATTCTCACGACGTTTCGGCCACAACGCAAACAGCCGGGACGTCGAAAGGCCAAAACCGGCAAGGCCGCCACCACCGGCCTTAAGTCCACGACATGGGCAGCAGCTACAGGCTTTCCGGATCACAGTGGACGCAGCAGAGTGGGCGGACAGAGGGCGGGTACAACTTGAAGAGTTGATGCGCTAGATGGCCTCGCTGGACGGTTCACCTTCCAAGGCCGCGCTGCGACACGGCCAGGGAATGGATTGAAACACCTCGTGGGGAGTCGTGCCCTTCATCCGGCCATCTGGGGATATCCGCGCGAGGTGCACACGTGCAGGCGGTGTTGAAGCGGGCATCGGTCATTCCACCGCGCTCGCGAGTGTCGGCGCCTCTGAGATTGCGCTCGCTGTTTCGCCACGCCGCTCATTGCGGCTGACACTGTGGTTAAGCGAAATCAGCCGGTTGTATTGCAAGTGCTGAAAGCGTCGGATGAACCGGTTGCGTTGAATGCACACACTCCGATGGCGCACGTGTCAGCTGTAGAGGAGGTGGAAAAGGGAGAGAACGCTAACGTGACTGGAGCATGTTCACCAGCGAACGACGAGGGGGAGATGTTGTCGAGTGACCAGCCCGCCGCACTCGTTGGGTTGCTGACGGAATTTTCTGATGTGTTCAGCCATTCGAAGTATGACTTGGGAAGGGCCGATGCTATTAAGCAAGTGATTTAAATGAGGGGGGGGGGGAAGGGGGGCAGACCCATTCCGCAAAATGCTTATAGAATGAGCATCCCAGAAGAAAATAATTATCCGGGAATGTGTGAAAGACATGTTAGAAGCGGACATAATCAGGATGGGAGTGCACGCTTTTGCATCGACTAACAGACGCTTAAATGAAGCGTCAGTTGCAGACGCTTACCCACTTCCAAGAATCGATGAGTCTATTGGTGCATTATCGGGAGCGAATTATTTTTTTCTATGCTTGACTAAAATTGGGGATATTGGCAACTGGCACTTTATGAAGCCACTAAGCATAAAACAGCATTTGTTACACCAGGGGGACTCATCTTCTTGGTTCTTTCGGTAAAGTGACGTAGAATGGAAATAATAAAATAATAAAATAAAACATAATAAAATTCTTCTCACGACATTTCGGCCACAACGCAAGCAGCCGTCCTCAGGTGAAGACCAGGTCTGTCGGGGAGACAGCGTCTGAATGAAACAGCACCATGCTTGGAGCGTATATTTAAGCTGGGTTGGAAGGGGGGGAAGGGCGCTGTTTCATTCAGACGCTGTCTTCCCGACAGACCTGGTCTTCACCTGAGGACGGCTGCTTGCGTTGTGGCCGAAACGTCGTGAGAAATATTTCATTTTGTTTTATTTTATTATTTTATTTCCATTCTACGTGACTTTACCGAAAGAACCAAGAAGATGAATCCCTGCAGTCACGAAAGCTTTAAATCGAAATTTAACCAGGGGGACTGTTTGAGTTCAACGTTTTGGCGATGGGCCTCCAAGCTTTGCCAGCTACGTTCCAAAGACTCGTGGAAACGGTGTTAGCTGGCTTCCAATGGGACTGCTTGCTTGAATTACTTCGACGATGCTATTGTGTTCACCAGCACATTTGAGGAGCACTTTGCATGAGGTACTTACCCCGCTTGAAGGCGGCTAATCTGAGATTAAAACCGCACATGTGTTGTATTTTGCAGAAAGAAGTTAAATATTTGGGCCACGTAGTCAGTCAGGAGAGGGTGGCTACAGATACAGAAAATAATCGGAGTGTGCAAGACTGGCCCACACCAAAGAATGTCACGGAAGTCCAGCAATTTCTTGACTTAGCCACTTACTATAGGAAGCTTGTGAAGGCTTTTATATCAATTGCTCGACCAAATGCATGCATTAACAGCTAAGCGACATTCATTCCAGTGGGGCGCGGAGGAGTAGAAATCCTCTTCTTGGTTCTTTCGGTAAAGTCACGTAGAATGGAAATAATTAAATAATAGAATAAAACATAATAAAATAATTATAAATATTATTTTATTATGTTTTATTTTATTAAAATAATAATATTTTATTAAAATAATAAAATAAAACATAATATCATATTTTTAACCTCTCTGGAAATGAAAGAGGTGTTAAGATGTTCACACTTTGATTCTGGCCACAACAAAAAAGATAAATTTTTAAAAATAGTATTGAACCCTAAGAAACGCGAACCCCGATTGCATTTCCCACCGCGGACAGGCGATGTCCGCGCGCGCCCATTGGCTCGCGCCGCGTCACGCGGTGTGGCAGCCGCCGGCGCCGATTGGCCGAGCGAGGCGCGCGGCGTAAGCGGTCTACGCAATTCAAAGTCGTTACAACCAAACTGCATTTAATGTAATTTTAACAAATAATCTCTTCATTTTTAATCGGTTAAAAATTTATTTTAAGTTATATAACCTATCGTGTTTTATATATTTTTTGGCTAATACCGTGCGTAAAAAAAACATCTGTTTAAAAAAACATATGTTTAAAAAAAACATGTTAAAAAAAAACATCTGTTTAAAAAAAACATCTGTTTAAAAAAAACAACGGTTTTAATACCAGACATACTCTTTGTTTTTTCGGTAAAGTTACGTCGGTAAAAAAATTTAATAAATTAAATCACGACGTTTCGGGCGCAACACAAGCGTCCTTATTATTGGTTCTTTCGGTAAAGTCGCGTAGAAGGGAAAAAATAAAATAATATAAAACAATAAAAATTCTCACGTTTCGACTGCAACACAAGCAATCATCATCAGATCCGTTGCAGTCGAAAAGTCGTGAGAATTTTTATTGTTTTATATTTTTATTATTTTATTATTTCCCTTCTACGTGACTTTACCGAAAGAACCAAGAATATACACACCGCTTAAGTGTGCCGATTTAAAAAAAATTACCTACGTGACCTTACCGAAAAAAAACAAAAAATCCTTGCAGTCACGAAAACTTCAAATCTACAGCATTACCTGTTAACCCCATGTCAGTGCCCCTATACCTTATTACAGACCCTCATATATCTCAAAGTTCATCCTAAAAAACAAAAGTACCATCACAAGGGACAAACAGAGACAAATATTAGTTGTGCCCGCATTGTTTGGTAGTACATTTGGTAGTACATGTTATGTAGAGTTATTGTTAAATTTCAATCAGTGCCAACGATCACTGTGACATTATTGGAACCTCATTTGCCAATAAAAAATATGATAATTGGTTTTTTACCCTTCTATCTGTCAACAAAACTGACACCTTTTTTACAAGGAGTCATGTTTGCATAGACCACAATACCTGCGGTCATAATGCAAACAAAAAACATAACTCTGATAATGTATGCATTGTCCTTGAAGTTGATTGGTTCACACCCGAGACAGCTTTCCTTAGAGCCTAGTCTCACATGGTGTTGGACCAGATGACGCCAAAAGGAGCACAACTCAAAGACAATGCACCATCAGAGTATGAGAGCTCGGGGCAAGCATTTACACCATCGGTACCTCATTTGCCAGTAAAAAATATAATCGGTTTTTTACCCTTCTATCTGGCAGGTATTGTGGTCTATGTAAACATGACTCCTTTTTAAAAAAAGGTGTCAGTTTTGTTGCCAGATAGAAGGGTAAAAAAACAATTATCACTGTGACATTGTTTGCATAGCTTTATTTTGGTGATTTCGAAAACGTTTTGGTTTAGCCATATTTGTTTGTTGTAGTACAGAGTTAGACTGATAACTTTAATCTAAATGGTCTTATGTTATTGTTTGACTTGCATACGGTGCTTTTTCTGGAAGACTTTGCTGGTTTTTCCTGGATTTTTCTGTTTGCGCCTAGTAACTTTAAGATGTTTTCTTGTTCATGTTTTAGTTTTTTTGTTTGTTGCGGTTGCACCCGATTCAAGAGCCACATGGCTCACAGGGCTTTACCAAATAAATGGCTTCCTCCTCCTCATGATCAAGATTCAAATCAAGAATGAATGACACAGACTGTAGAGGCAAGTGCTGTTAGCGAGCACCTATGAAGGCCGGGCCCGGTAACACGAGGGGGTGGGTGGCCAGCCCCACGCCCGGCCGCCTTTGTCTCCCCAGCGGCGATGTTTACGCAACCGCACCAGGTACTCATTTGAGGCCGAGCCGACCTAGGGGAGGGCCCAGGCACGTTTCAGATCATCGTCAGTGGGGTTGGCGACAGCCGTGAGCTGGAATCGAACTCCTCGGGTCGCTGGGTTCGTAACGCAGCGCACTAACCACTGCGCCACCGCTCCCCACAAAGACAAAGATCCCCCGTGTAGCCTCAACAGGCTGTAGGGGCAAGTGCTGTTAGCGAGTCACCTATGAAGGTGACTCGCTAACAGGGGGTACACGAGGGGGGGGGGGTACACGAGGGGGGGGGGGGTACACGAGGGGGGGGGGTACACGAGGGGGGGTACACGAGGGGGGGTACACGAGGGGGGGTACACGAGAGGGGGGGGGTACACGAGGGGGGGTACACGAGGGGGGGTACACGAGAGGGGGGGGTACACGAAGGGGGGTACACGAGGGGGGGGGTACACGAGGGGGGGTACACGAGAGGGGGGGGGTACACGAGGGGGGGTACACGAGGGGGGGTACACGAGGGGGGGGGTACACGAAGGGGGGTACACGAGGGGGGGGGTACACGAGGGGGGGTACACGAGGGGGGGGGGGGTACACGAGAGGGGGGGGTACACGAGGGGGGGTACACGAGGGGGGGGTACACGAGGGGGGGTACACGAGGGGGGGGGTACACGAGGGGGGGTACACGAGGGGGGGGGGTACACGAGGGGGGGGTACACGAGGGGGGTACACGAGGGGGGGGGTACACGAGGGGGGTACACGAGGGGGGGGGGTACACGAGGGGGGTACACGAGGGGGGGGGTACACGAGGGGGGTACACGAGGGGGGGGGTACACGAGGGGGGGTACACGAGGGGGGGTACACGAGGGGGGGGGGTACACGAGAGGGGGGGTACACGAGGGGGGGTACACGAGGGGGGGGGGGTACACGAGGGGGGGGGCAACACTCTCCCAAGCGCTGATGGTTTACACGCACACGTACAGTACACCACTGTACGTACACAACTACTGGCTTATAAGACGCGCTACTCTCTCCACGTTTCGCTTTAAAACACAAACGGGGTGGTGGGTGGAGAGGGGGGTGTGTCTTATAACCTGTAGAAGCTATTTACGACGACGACGATGATGAAAACAATTAGGAAGAGCCGAGTCTGTCGCCTGCTCAACACGCAGCCCGCGAAGGCGATCGGCTGTCGTCTGGGCTAGCGATACCAAGAGGGGAACGATCGAACGACCAACGAATGGAGACGCAAATGAACGATCCGGACCGACGTGTGAAAGCGACGAGACGCGTACCTGTGAGGAAGCGAATCTGCCTCTGCAGGGACTCCTTTTCCTCCATTGACATTAGGGGGCTTTATCCTCCTCCTTCAGCGCATTCCGACGGTTTTAAAGACGTCCTCTTCTTCTTCTTGTTTGTAAACAAATTTAAGCACGCATTGTTATGTGTTTTTTTAAAAGAGAATAATAAAAGCAACGTTTATAAATGCCCAAGCCGGAGTTCACCGATCAGCTGTTCGCTTTTCATCCCCAAGCAGAACAGGCCTCGTGACGTCACCGGTGACGCAATCCCCCACACCAAACTCCCCCCCCCCTCAACAACAACAACCGCCATTCGCCACTAAGTGGCGGTGACGTCACCACGACGCTTGTGCCAGGCCATGTGCATCTTGAGGCCACGTGAAGTGTCGAACACCCGCTTGGCAGGTCACGGGGCAGACCCAGGTGCCACGGGTCGACTGGCTGAGATGACTGAGATGACTGGCTGATGCACCACCTGTGCCAACTTGCTGTGCTTTTAGCCACCCAGCGCTCCGCTCGTTGTTGTGAGCGTCGCTCCTCCGCCCTCCGTTGTTGTTGGAGGGCAACTGCCTCCAACTGCCCAGTAGCGTCCTTCACGAGCCTCCTCGACTGAGGCCGATCTTGACACCGCTGGTACCAGTCATCGGCAAGTCCACTCAGCTCCACATCCTCCTGTACCACATCACTCCACCCCTTCTCTAGCCCGTGCCGCGCCCGTTTAGCCCCCTCGATCCGGCCGAACAAAAGATGGTTAGGCATGCGGTGACTTGGCATGCGGGCTACATGGCCCAGCCAACGCAGCCTTGCCTGCTGGAGGAGCTCACCGATAGGACTTTGTCCAGATCTTTCAGGGATTTGTGAGCTCACAATCCAGCCCGGTTAAACCCAGGATGGATCGTAGGCAGGTCAGCCATTGCAGCTGCATGAGTCACAGTCCATAACCTCGCCCATTTACCCTCGACATCTGGAGGAGTGGGGGACGATGCCAACCCCAGCCGCAAGCGATGATGAAATTCTCGCTTGCAACTTTCATCAGCTAGCTGAGACCAGGCCACCTTTGGTTGGAATGGGTTCTTGGGTGTACACCCACCACCTGAGGGTACGGGTACGGCCAGGTACGGGTACGGGTACCCGTTTGCGACCCTGGTGTGGCCGGGTACGGGTACAGAATCAAAACCCGTTTGCGACCTCTGCCCCAATCCCACCTCGACCCCACTCCCCGAACCACCCCCCAACCCCACCCCAGCCCCCCCCCCTACCCGCCCCAACCCCCCCAACCCCCACCAACCCCCCCCTAACCCCCCCCCCCAACCGCCCCAACCCCCCCAACCCTCCCCAACCCCCACCAACCCCCCCCCTAACCCCCCCCCCCCAACCCGCCCCAACCCCCCCAACCCGCCCCAACCCCCCTCCAACCCCCCCCAGCCCCCCCCCAACCCCCCCCCCCCAACCCGCCCCAACCCTCCCCAACCCGCCCCACCCCCCCCCAAGGCCCCCCCAACCCCCTCAGACGGCTCTTGCAACAGCGTTACCGTCGTAATTGCTAGTGGGTGACTTTCACTTTGACTCACGGACGGATTTGGAATTTACGGCAGCAACAACGCCCTACCAGCACTCAGGTCGATGGGTCACACAAATGTGCGTTCATCACGTGAGAAGTTTCCCTTTCCTACACCGATGCTTGCCCTATCATCCACCGATCCCGTGTCCTATCATCCACCGATGCTTGCCCTATCATCCACCGATCCCGTGCCATATCATCCACCGATGAAGTAATTCTGCAAGTCTCTTAACACGTGTCCCCTGCCTCTGTCCGCCCAGCAGTATGAACGAGTCTATCACAGTTAAGCTATCACAGTTAAGTCTATGGGCATGCTGCGCCCAGGTGTGGTGAGGTATTGCTGTTGTCACATCGTCCCTAGACGTGTGGCAGGCTTGGAGGAGGAGGCCAAATACCATCTAGAGAGAGGGAGGGAGGGCAGATCTCTACAGCTCCAGTAGTGGCGTCAGCGGGCACTTGCTGGGGCTTCGCCTTGGCCGTCATTCAGATAATTAAAACATCCATCCAAAGCCAATGCAAATATTCTGTGTTACATGATACGCCAATTAGCACGGGAAAATGTGGCCTCGGCTCGTAATTGACGGGCGAGGGCGCTCCGTTTGATGCCAACGCGAGGTCACGTGATTGTTACTCATGATCGCCAGGGCGCCTCGTAAGGGGCCGTCCATAAATGACGTCACGCACCTAGGGGGGGGGGGGTCGACGAGGGGGGGGGGGGTTTCGATTTAAAGCTTTCGTGACTGCAGGGATTCATCTTCTTGGTTCTTTCGGTAAAGTCACGTAGAAGGGAAGTAATAAAATAATAAAAATAAACATAATAAAATAATTATCACGACGTTTCGGCCACAACGCAAGCAGCCGTCCTCAGGTGAAGAACAGGTCTGTCGCAAGAACCAAGAAGATGAGGGGGGGGGGGTGTTTGAGAAATGTGACGTCACATCAAAATGCGCAACTTTAAATTTATATAGAATTGTTATAAGAACACTGATTGTTATAACAGCACTCCTACAACGTCAGAGTGTAGCGCCACATTACCTACGCACTACAATGACAATAGTTTAAAGCGATTTGAAGCATGTTTTATTTTCAAAATGGAAATATGGTTTTGGGGGGAGGGCGAGTGTGTTTTTTGTTTGCATTCTGACTGCAGGTATTGTGGTTAATTCAAACATGATTAATTGCAAAAAGGTTTCAGTTTTGTTGCCAGAAAAAATGGTAAAAAATTATTAACGTCATCGTTTTTGAACCCTATCAGGATTCGAGATCAGAGGCGGAGGTGTTTGCACTTACGTAATAGATCAGTCATCAGCCACTTAACATGTGACTCACCTGTAAGGAATTGTAATGTGTGCTGTGTATTTCTTAATAATAATCTTCCAGGCAGCGCTGAGTCTATAGCTATCACAGCGGTTGAAATTAATTGAATTCTTCTCAAGTTCAATTGATTCTCTAACTAATCTTGGTCAGTAATAATTAGTTCTGCATAGCACTTCAACGGTAATCAAAACAAAATTGAATGTCCTTGTTGCCAAGCATGCACTGCCACTGCTGACAGCTGTGTTTGGGATCATTCAATGTTCCTTTGGTGTTCTTTCAGTCTTACGCTAATGTTACGCCGCGTCTGTCCAATATAACACTTACCGCATCAGCAATTGATCCGATATACACCTTCTGTTGATGACTTCGGTAATTCATCTTTAGTACAAGACACTAGTTTTTAAATGTTGTGCACCGTACCAAATCTCACTTCAATGTTTTGCTTTGCAAAACACGGGCTAATTTGTCAATAACGCCCGAGATATGTGGTATTTTAATCGTATTGATAATCTGATCACTTTCAGCAGTAGTGTTGTTCGATCTTGATTTGGCATTCAGTGCTCTGTCAATTTGAGCATTATTGTAGCCATTCAGTCTTAGTGCTTCTTTAACATTTTGAAATCTCTCTCCTTAAACTTTCACCATCTGACACTGCCTTTTGCCCGATGGATGAGCGTCTTGATGAGAGAGGATTTCTGTGCTGGGTGATGATGCGAATCTGCATTCACCTTCGTTTATACATCACTCCAGGGCCTGGCTCCTCCTCAACTCTCTTCTCTAATCTCCCTTTAAGTTCCTGCTACTCTCTCTGCGTTCCAAATCTTTGTTGGCTCTTTCTGTTCCTCCTCCTCCGTGTGCACGCTCGCTCGCTCACTCTCTCTCCTAGCTCCCCCTCGTCACTGGAATCAACTGCCCTTTGCGCGTCAAACAATCACCCTCTCTCGTTCGTTACTTTCCACTCTTCCCTGAAACCCCGCTCCTTCTCTATTGCCCACCCTCTCATCTCCCCGTGTTGTCCTCCCCACTCGCACGAACGCCACCATCCCTATCCCCGACTCAACCGTGGCCACCCATCACCAATCCACTCGTCTCAGTTCCATCTTCGTCGATTCCACGCATCGTCAGAACCACCACCACCACCTCATTTTACACACAACAATCCCATTCCACTCATCTCGTTTCATCTCACCAACCATCCTTGTACCATAGTTAGTTCACCGCACAGCGTCGTCGTTAAGGCGCTATGTAAATGTGCGATCAGGCGGAATATTGTTATGCTCTGAGTCGGGATGGCGTATCCAGCAAAGCAACAACAAATAAATTAACCCGTAAAAACAAAGTTTTTCACTATAAATCCTTTATATGCGTGGCGGCTAGAGTCCTCTCGTCCTCTGGCTTGAGATGGCTGCCACCTATGGATCAGATGATTGCCTGCCACCATTAAGCAATTGGTAATTAAATATAATTTATTTTTTCCTAAAAAGTGTAACATTTTGGAAAAAAATTTTCACGAAAATAAATTGTCACGCACAACGAGTCTGTGTGCAAAATGTCAGCTCGATTGGATCACGGGAAGTGGGTTAAAAAACGACCGAAAGATTTGCACGGTCGTAAGCGCGCAAACAAGCAAGCAAGCGAACTTAATATAAAGGATTTAAAAACGACTTTCGTGTAACGAGAGGCTCGCGCCCGTCACCTTCTAAGTCCGTCAGTCGCCACACTGGGGCAACTTCGCCCGCCCGTTGCCCCAGCGGACAGAGTTCAGTGCCTCTTGTCCACTGCTGGACAACAAAACACTAACGTGGGGCAACACTGCGAAGCGCATGGGTCGACAGCTGCTGCTGCTGTTGCTACCTCGGCCCATCGCTTCCAATCCAGTGCTGCGGCCACGGCAACTGACAACCCACCCTCTTTTCCAGGCACAACGTTTGCCGCGTTGGGCCAACCATTTGTTGGCACGGTGCTAAAACGCCGTTCAACACGCGCGCACGCGGTGCGCACGGGAACGGCTGAGCTGCCCGCTAGCGGCGGCGGATGACGCTCGACACAATCCTCCCAAGAGAGTCGGAGGGCGGATATCAAATTGTCAACGTCTCGTGTGTAAATTTCGATTTAAAGCTTTCGTGACTGCAGGGATTCATCTTCTTGGTTCTTTCGGTAAAGTCACGTAGAATGGAAATAATAAAATAATAATAATGAAACGTAATAAAAGAATAATATTATTACGTTTTGTTTTTATATATATTTTATTATTATTATTTTATTATTTCCATTCTACGTGACTTTACCGAAAGAACCAAGAAGAAGTCTCGTGTGTATATTTATTTTTGTCAACATGTCATTAGCCCTCCAACGCTGCTCCTACGCTTTGTCGAGAAGCCAAATCGCCCGGGGGGGGGGGGCGGGGGGCGGGGGGCGGTGGAGGTTGCACAATACGGCGACTCCACTCGATTGGCTCTGTCCTGGGCCTCCATCCCCCTAGGTCGACTCAGCCTCAAATGAATGACACCTTTGGCGCGATGCGCACATATTTGTTCTTCGGGAGATGAGGGCGGTTGGGCGTGGTGCTTGCCACCCACCCATCCATCCACCCACCCATCCATCCACCCACCCATCCATCCACCCACCCATCCATCCACCCACCCATCCATCCACCCATCCATCCACCCACCCATCCATCCACCCACCCATCCATCCACCCACATCTTCCGTGCGTCGTGACGGTCTTCATAGGTGCTACTCGCTAAAAGCACTTCGCCTCTCCCTCACCCCCCAACAACAATCTGTGAAGTATGCATGTTGGACTTGTTACGCAACCTATGTTGCCAACCGTGCTAATCGGATGGGGATCTTTGCCTTTCGAGTGACGATTGATCTTTATATTCTTGGTTCTTTCGGTAAAGTCACGTAGAAGGGAAATAATAAAAAATAAAACATTATTATTTTATTATTTCACTTCTACGTGATTTTACCGAAGGAACCAACAATATGAATCACTGCAGTCACGAAAGCTTTAAATTGACGATTGATCGTTCAACTCGGCCGATCTTGAGCCACCGAGGCATATCGATGGCATGTTTTGAAACGATAAGAAAAATATATATATATGTATACGGGGTTCTTTAATAAATGTTTTCACACTTATATGGGAACTATCGATTTGAATGGAAAAAGAACCGATAATAACACTGTAACATGATAACAAATGTAATGTTACTGGTAGGAACCTCCTGGTTACACCAGCCCACAGGGGATTATTGTGTCCGTCCGTCCGTCGTGCATCCAACAATGAGAGGGGTGGGGCTGCGTGGAGAGGGGAGGGTGGAGAGGGGCTGGGTGGGGAGGGGCTGGGTGGGGAGGGTTGGGCTGGGTGGGGGGTGGGAGGGGCAGGCTGGGTGGGGAGGGGCTGGTCACCCCGTGGTGCCCTTGTAAAACTCAACGTTTAACCTACTCACGCCGGCTTGAGCCCGCCCTCACAGTTTGGCATATTTGCGGAATACACCACGCCGACATTGACCCTGGCCATTGACCGAGCAACCCAACGTTCCTACCAGCTCCCTCCGCAGGAATGTTAATAGCTTCAACAAGTCAAAGAGTCTCCTACTCGTTCGCCATCATTGTCAACGCACGCCTGCAATCTGCTCCAGGTGGTCTCCAGAACCCGGAGGCACATTCCTCGTGGTATTGTTTACAAATTCTGAGAAGTGTTTAAAAAAATTATTTGCAAACACCCTGTCATGTCTGATAGAATCCAGAACATCCTGACGATATCAGTTTGTAGGCACTTGGCCGGGTAATGCGATGATTGTAGCGAGGATAACTCCCTCCAATTGCCGCTCCCTCCTCCGGGTCCCGTAATGCGTGACTGCGGTTGAGATATGCGAAGGCAGAGTTCATTTGTACCTCCGTGCTGTGAGCCAGCGTCCTATCATTCATTTTCAGAGGGGGAGGGCGGAGGGAGTGTGATGGCATTTTCGCCGATAAGACATCACCGATGTGAGTGAGGGCCGCCACACATTTGAAACTATTGAAGGAACGAAATTGGTGAACTTCACAAATCTGGCTGTTTGCCTGATGAAGCTGGTTGTAATTACTGGCGAAACGTCGGACTCAGATTGGAAATGTTGTGGCTTGGCTCTCCAACACATCGGTGCGCTGTACGAATAATATACTACACTATACACTACACTATACACTTCACTATACACTACACTTACACACTGCACTATACACTACACTACTATACACTACACTACTATACACTACACCAGGGGTCGGCAACCAAAATAACAAGAAGAGCCATTTCTTTCCAATTCGGTACAAAATTCAGTATTTCAAGAGCCGCAATGCATCTGAGTACATACTGTACATACGTACATATTGTCAAGAAGCAGCCCGCAAAGAGCCGCATGCGGCTCCGGAGCCGTAGGTTGCCGACCCCTGCACTACACTATACACTACACTATACACTATACACTACACTATACACTACACTATACACTACACTACTATACACTACACTATACACTCCACTATACACTACACTACTATACACTACACTACTATACACTACTATACATTACACTACTATACACTACACTACTATACACTACACTACTATACATTACACTACTATACATTACACTACTATACACTACACTACTATACACTACACTATACACTACACTACCATACACTTCACTATACACTACACTATACACTACACTATACACTACACTATACACTTCACTGTACACTACACTATACACTACACTACTATACACTACACTACTATACACTACACTATACACTACACTACTATACACTACACTATACATTACACTATACACTACACACTAGTGCTGTACTAGTGACGAATTGGCCACGTTCTGTTTACGTGACAACCCTTTCTAGTTGACTGTGTCGGGTGGTGTCGGGTTTTAACTACACATTTATATATTTACGCGATCTAACCCATAAAACCTGCATTATGCATTTGGGGTTTGACAGCAGCGCAGTGACGATGATGATGATGGGGTGTGTTTTCACATGCTGTGTATTGTCGGTTGCCGCACATCAGGGGCCGCACTAAAGGCTACCAGGGGTCGCCAATGACCCGCGGGCAGAGGTCGCAAACGGGTTTTGATTCCTTACCCGTACCCGTACCCGGCCGCACCAGGGTCGCAAACGGGTACCCGTACCCATACCTGGCCGGGTACGGGTAGCCGGGTATTGGGTAGGGTACGGGTATCGGGTACCCGGTTGCGACCTCTGCCCACGGGCAATGAAGAATACTGCTGTAAGTTATATATTGTTTTAAATTGACTTGCTTATCTTTCGTCCATCTTACCCTTGTATCGTTTCTTGTATTCGTTGTTGTTCTTGTTCGCTGACTCTGGCGCGTGACCCCTTGCCGGACATCTGTGAAAACTAAACAACTTCATGGCCTCACCCTGCGAGCAATCCACTAACGCGAATGGAGTTTCCCAACACACGTGCGTGATTTGCAAAACCTCACCCGTGCCTCCAACAGCGACTGGATTACGGGGCAGGCCACATATGGCGGCGTAGCCACGGCCACCGCCACCCCCGAATGAGCGAACACTACTCGGTGCGATGCTTGGTAAATCGTCGAGGGCTACTTTGCTGAACGTGCAAAAAGAAAAATCTAGCAGCCGCCAGGAGACTCTGTGGTTTGGCCGCTATCCCACTTAGCATCCCCAAATCTCCCGCGCATCTCCCTCATATCTCAACACGAGGCCACGCCCCCATTCTCGACACATCTTGCTGACTCTGGACGCTCGCTCCACCGGCAGATTCCACCGTCCTCTGACCACGCTCCCTTATCGAACATTCCCATAGCCACCAGTCCCTTCGCACTCACAGCTGACTCCCCTGTCATTACCTCCCATGGCCACCAGTCTTTTCGCACTCACAGCTGACTCCCCTGTCATTACCTCCCGTGGCCACCAGTCTCTTCGCACTCACAGCTGACTCCCCTGTCATTACCTCCCGTCACCACTAGTCCATTCGTACTCACAACTGACTCCCCTGTCATTACCTTCCGTAGCCACCAGTCCCTTTGCACTCACAGCTGACTCCCCTGTCATTACTTCCCGTGACCACTAGTCCCTTCGCACTCACAGCTGACTCCCCTGTCATTACCTCCCGTGACCACTAGTCCCTTCACACTCACAGCTGACTCCCCTGTCATTACCTCCCGTGACCACTAGTCCCTTCACACTCACAGCTGACTCCCCTGTCATTACCTCCCGTGGCCACTAGTCCCTTCACACTCATAGCTGACTTCCCTGTCATTACCTCCTGTGACCACTAGTCCATTCGTACTCACAGCTGACTCCCCTGTCATTACCTCCCGTGACCACTAGTCCCTTCGCACTCACAGCTGACTCTCCTGTCATTACCTCCCGTAGCCACCAGTCCCTTCGCACTCACAGCTCACTCCCCTGTCATTACTTCCCGTGGCCACTAGTCCCTTCACACTCACAGCTGACTCCCCTGTCATTACTTCCCGTGACCACTAGTCCCTTCGCACTCACAGCTGACTCCCCTGTCATTACCTCCCGTGGCCACTAGTCCCTTCACACTCACAGCTTACTACCCTGTCATTACCTCCCGTGACCACTAGTCCCTTCACACTCACAGCTGACTCCCCTGTCATTACCTCCCGTGACCACTAGTCCCTTCACACTCACAGCTGACTCCCCTGTCATTACCTCCCGTGACCACTAGTCCCTTCACACTCACAGCTGACTCCCCTGTCATTACCTCCCGTGGCCACCAGTCCCTTTGCACTCACAGCTGACTCCCCTGTCATTACCTCCCGTGACCACTAGTCCCTTCGCACTCACAGCTGACTCCCCTGTCATTACCTCCCGTGACCACTAGTCCCTTCACACTCACAGCTGACTCCCCTGTCATTACCTCCCGTGGCCACTAGTCCCTTCGCACTCACAGCTGACTCCCCTGTCATTACCTCCCGTGACCACTAGTCCCTTCACACTCACAGCTGACTCCCCTGTCATTACCTCCCGTGGCCACTAGTCCCTTCACACTCACAGCTGACTCCCCTGTCATTACCTCCCGTGACCACTAGTCCCTTCACACTCACAGCTGACTCCCCTGTCATTACCGCCCGTGACCACTAGTCCCTTCACACTCACAGCTGACTCCCCTGTCATTACCTCCCGTGACCACTAGTCCCTTCACACTCACAGCTGACTCCCCTGTCATTACCTCCCGTGACCACTAGTCCCTTCACACTCACAGCTGACTCCCCTGTCATTACCTCCCGTGACCACTAGTCCCTTCACACTCACAGCTGACTCCCCTGTCATTACCCCCCGTGGCCACTAGTCCCCTCACAACACATGCAGGCTCTATTGTCATTGCACATACATACCCTGGTTATTGTTGTTGCGTTTTCGTTGCGTAACAATGCTATCGTTGTCGTTGTCTTCCGAATGACGACATCGAAAAATGTTGGTAATAAATCAAATCACGTTGATACATTTATATATATATTTTAAAGGTTACCATTCAGTTAAAAGAAACAAAAGAAGCCTCACCCGCTTTCTCACGCACTGCGACCACAACACAATACAGCATTCACCCCCGAGACGCTGCACAGAAAGTTGGATCCATGCCCATTACGGGGGGGGTGGGGGGGGCAAGCGCCGAGTCAACAGAATACTGAGCCATCGTTGCGTCACGTGCCCCAGCGGCAGGGCATTTCGACACGTCCTGCTGAACTTCTTTCGCACCGTACGTAGCCAAACGTGCGAACGGACACGTCGAGAGCGGTGGTGCAGCGGTTAGCGCTACGACTGCACGTGATGGACACTGCTATACTTTCCTACCCTCGGTGCTTCCGACCAAAGCCCCCGTGGTTCACAACCCTCCACGCACGTATGGATGACTGCATGACGGATTTGCAGAGAGATGCAACCCGAGTGTGTGGTGTTGCTCATAAAGTGGGGGAGAGACGAGATCAAGGGTAGTGGGGGGAGGGGTTAAAGGGGCGAGGTGTGGTCATGGGTTGGTCGTGGGTGGGTGGGGTCGTTGAGGTCATCAGATATGACACTAAATATGGAAATTTTTATGTGATCGCATCTGAATGCAGAACCACGTACTTTGCGTGCGTTAATGAAATGACTGTCGGAATCGGTGGCAACGAAGCACACCGCCCTTGCAAGCGCAGGGCGCCACGACGGCGAGATGTTAACTCCCTCGCCTGCTATACAGGAGGTCCGTGGGTTCGATCCCGACCTTGACGCCTGCTGCTGTGTATTTGGAGTGTGCGCGTGCCTCTCGCTCAATCTCTCTCTCCCTCCGTGGTCGCGTGGATTTTTCTCCGGCTCCTCCGGTTTCTCCCCTCCACATTCCGACTCAACATGCACTTCAGAGTTGTTTGGCTGCTATGCATTTCCACGTGGTGATGATGATGGTGAGCCACTGTGGTTTGTGGTAGATAGGTCGTTCTTCTGACAACGACGCTAAATATATGAGCGGGGCTTTACCTGGTGAAATAAAACATAAAAATCACGTCGTTTTGCACAGAGAGGCAGAGAGGCGATTGCTGCATTGGTAGGGTAAGATAAGTACAAGATTGGGCATAATCGGATGGCGTGTCACGCAATCCATTGACGCAGAGCGGTGGGGTCGAGTATTTAAGAGTTGCCAATATAATGGCAACGTGTAATTAACGACGCCTGTCCATAGGTCTGAGCCAGTGCGTACGTGTGTGTGTGTGGGAAGGCTGGCACGCTGACAGAAATCCCACGACGCTACGTATGCTGCGTGTTGAATTAATCGCAGCTTATGGAAATGAAAAACGGAATTTCCCGACTCGAGAATTCATGCATACATTCAAACAAAGCTGTAATAAAGGTTTTAATTCGGGGAGGGGGAGCGGAGGGGGAGTGGTTAGGTCGCGCAAATATGAATGTGTCTTATTATGTGGGTCTTTCGGTAAAGTCACGAAAGACCCAAAGAATATGAATATGAATTCCTGCAACTCTTAAATATCTAGAGAAGTCCACAGACCCCACCGCTATTATTTTCTTTACTTATTTTCTTTGAACCTTTTTACGTGACTCTTTGGTTCTTTCGGTAAAGTCAGGCAGAAATAACATAAATTCAATAATAGAATACGACGTTTCGATCGCAACACAGCAGTCGTCATCAGGGAGAACTCAATTTGAGAGAGAGACAAAACACAGACACGGAGACACACAGACAGACACACAAGCAAAGAGAGACAACACAGAGACACACACACAGAGAGAGAGAGACACATAACATAGACACACAGAGAGACACACAGGCAGAGAGAGACAGACACAGAGACACACAGAGAGAGAGGGAGACACACAACATAGACACACAGAGAGACACACAGGCAAAGAGAGACACACACAAAGACACACAAAGAGAGACACACACAGACACAGAGAGACACACAAGCAGAGAGACACACACACAGAGACACACAGAGAGACACACAAGCAGAGAGAGACAACACAGAGACACACAGAGAGAGACACACAACATAGACACACGGACAGACACACAAGCAAAGAGAGACAACACAGAGACACACAGAGAGAGACACACAACATAGACACACAGATAGACACACAAGCAGAGAGAGACACAGAGACACACACAGAGAGAGACAACACAGAGACACAGAGAGAGAGACACACAACATAGACACACGGACAGACACACAAGCAGAGAGAGACAACACAGAGACACACACACACAGAGAGACACACACACAGAGACACACACAGAGAGAGAGATACACAACAAAGACACACAGAGACGTGGCTTTAGCGAAGGAACATGAATATGAATTCCTGCAGTCACGAAAGCTTGAAATCAAGATTCATGAATGTGTCGTGAAACCCGCCACCACCCGACACAGCCAATAAGCAAGGTTGCATCTCGTAAGCACAACCGGTGTGTTGGAGAGTGACCGAGAGATAAAGTGATGAGAGATAAAGCGACGAGAGATAAAGTGACGAGAGATAAAGTGATGAGAGATAAAGTGATGAGAGATAAAGTGACGAGAGATAAAGTGATGAGAGATAAAGTGATGAGAGATAAAGTGACGAGAGATAAAGTGATGAGAGATAAAGTGACGAGAGATAAAGTGATGAGAGATAAAGTGATGAGAGATAAAGTGACGAGAGATAAAGTGATGAGAGATAAAGTGATGAGAGATAAAGCGATGAGAGACAAAGTGATGAGAGATAAAGCGATGAGAGACAAAGTGATGAGAGACAAAGTGATGAGAGATAAAGCGACGAGAGATAAAGCGACGAGAGATAAAGTGACGAGAGATAAAGTGACGAGAGATAAAGTGACGAGAGATAAAGTGACGAGAGATAAAGTGACGAGAGATAAAGTGACGAGAGATAAAGTGATGAGAGATAAAGTGACGAGAGATAAAGTGACGAGAGATAAAGTGATGAGAGATAAAGTGACGAGAGATAAAGTGACGAGAGATAAAGTGATGAGAGATACAGTGACGAGAGATAAAGTGACGAGAGATACAGTGACGAGAGATAAAGTGACGAGAGATACAGTGACGAGAGATACAGTGATGAGAGATACAGTGACGAGAGATAAAGTGACGAGAGATACAGTGACGAGAGATAAAGTGATGAGAGATAAAGCGACGAGAGATAAAGTAACGAGAGATAAAGTGACGAGAGATACAGTGATGAGAGATACAGTGACGAGAGATAAAGTGACGAGAGATACAGTGACGAGAGATAAAGTGATGAGAGATAAAGTGATGAGAGATAAAGTGACGCGAGATAAAGTGATGAGAGATAAAGTGACGAGAGATAAAGCGATGAGAGATAAAGTGACGAGAGATAAAGTGATGAGAGATAAAGCGACGAGAGATAAAGTGACGAGAGATAAAGTGACGAGAGATAAAGTGACGAGAGATAAAGTGACGAGAGATAAAGTGACGAGAGATAAAGTGACGAGAGATAAAGCAATGAGAGATAAAGTGACGAGAGATAAAGTGATGAGAGAGAAAGTGACGAGAGATAAAGCGACGAGAGATAAAGTGACGAGAGATAAAGCGATGAGAGATAAAGTGACGAGAGAGAAAGTGACGAGAGAGAAAGTGACGAGAGATAAAGTGATGAGAGATAAAGTGATGAGAGATAAAGCGATGAGGGATAAAGTGATGAGAGATAAAGCGATGAGGGATAAAGTGACGAGAGATAAAGTGATGAGAGATAAAGTGACGAGAGATAAAGTGACGAGAGAGAAAGTGACGAGAGATAAAGCGACGAGAGATAAAGTGATGAGAGATAAAGTGACGAGAGATAAAGTGACGAGAGATAAAGTGACGAGAGATAAAGCGATGAGAGATAAAGTGACGAGAGATAAAGTGACGAGAGAGAAAGTGACGAGAGATAAAGCGACGAGAGATAAAGTGATGAGAGATAAAGCGATGAGGGATAAAGTGATGAGAGATAAAGCGATGAGGGATAAAGTGATGAGAGATAAAGTGATGAGAGATAAAGTGATGAGAGATAAAGTGATGAGAGATAAAGTGATGAGAGATAAAGTGATGAGGGATAAAGTGATGAGAGATAAAGTGATGAGAGATAAAGCGATGAGGGATAAAGTGATGAGAGATAAAGCGATGAGGGATAAAGTGATGAGAGATAAAGTGATGAGAGATAAAGTGATGAGAGATAAAGTGATGAGAGATAAAGCGACGAGAGATAAAGTGACGAGAGATAAAGTGACGAGAGATAAAGTGATGAGAGATAAAGTGACGAGAGATAAAGTGATGAGAGATAAAGTGACGAGAGATAAAGTGATGAGAGATAAAGTGATGAGGGATAAAGTGATGAGGGATAAAGCGACGAGAGATAAAGTGATGAGAGATAAAGTGACGAGAGATAAAGTGACGAGAGATAAAGTGATGAGAGATAAAGCGACGAGAGATAAAGTGACGAGAGATAAAGTGACGAGAGATAAAGTGATGAGAGATAAAGCGACGAGAGATAAAGTGATGAGAGATAAAGTGATGAGAGATAAAGCGACGAGAGATAAAGTGACGAGAGATAAAGTGATGAGGGATAAAGTGATGAGAGATAAAGTGACGAGAGATAAAGTGATGAGAGATAAAGTGATGAGAGATAAAGTGATGAGAGATAAAGTGATGAGAGATAAAGCGACGAGAGATAAAGTGATGAGAGATAAAGCGACGAGAGATAAAGTGATGAGAGATAAAGTGATGAGAGATAAAGCGACGAGAGATAAAGTGACGAGAGATAAAGTGATGAGGGATAAAGTGATGAGAGATAAAGTGACGAGAGATAAAGTGATGAGAGATAAAGTGATGAGAGATAAAGTGACGAGAGATAAAGTGATGAGAGATAAAGTGACGAGAGATAAAGTGACGAGAGATAAAGTGATGAGGGATAAAGTGATGAGGGATAAAGCGATGAGAGATAAAGTGACGAGAGATAAAGTGATGAGAGATAAAGTGATGAGAGATAAAGTGATGAGGGATAAAGTGATGAGAGATAAAGTGATGAGAGATAAAGTGATGAGAGATAAAGCGATGAGAGATAAAGTGATGAGAGAAAAAGTGATGAGAGACAAAGTGATGAGAGATAAAGTGATGAGAGATAAAGTGATGACATAAAGAGATGATAAAGATGAGCGAGTGTATCGAAAGCATTAGAAGCATATGGCAGATGTTGCACAGTGCGATATCCATACAGCCAATATCCATGATACTGGTAGCAACCTCCTGGTTACACCAGCCCACATGGGATTATTGTGTCCGTCCGTCCGTCGCGCATCCAAAAATGGGAGGGGTGGGGCTGGGTGGAGAGGGAAGGGTGGGGAGGGGCTGGGTTGGCAGGGTGGGGAGGGGCTGGGTGGGGAGGGTGGGGAGGGGCTGGGTGGGGAGAGTGGGGCTGGGTGGGGGGTGGGAGGGGTGGGGCTCGGTGGGGAGGGGCTGGTCACCCCGTGGTGCCCTTATAAAACTCAACGTTCAACCTACTCACGCCGGCTTGTGCCCGCCCTCACAGTCGGCCATATTTGCGGAATACACCACGCCCTGGCCGTTGACCCTGGCCATTGACCGAGCAACCCAACGTTCCTACCAGCTCCCTCCGCAGGAATGCATCCCTCTAAACAATTTCGGTAGCCCACTCCCGTCGCTATTTGTCAACAGTTTGGCAACAGCGGTACTGCTCACGCCCTTTGCACGCCTCCACGCAATGCCAGCCGCCGGCATCCATGCACACCCAACACACCCACACAAAAGACAAAGATCCCCCGTGTAGCCTTAACAGACTGTAGGGGCAAGTGCTGTTAGCGAGCACCTATGAAGGCCGGAACGGTACACGAGGGGGTGGGGTGGCCGGCACCACGCCCGACCGCCTTTGTCTCCCCAGTGGCGATGTTTACTATACAACGCGCCAGCTACTCATTTCAGGCTGAGTTGACCTAGGGGAGGCCCCCAGGACCGGTTCAGATAAACGTCACTGGTGTTGGCCGTGAGCGGGAATCGAACCCGGGTGGCCAGGTTCATAGCGCGGCGCGCTAATCGCTACACTACCGCTCCCCACACACCGACACACCCAACCACACCCCCCCCAAAAAAAAATCGTCGTCCCAAAAGTCACTCTCCCCGACTCGGATTGTGCAAGCATGCCGCTAGGCACGAGTATAAAACCGCGGCGTGGCAAGAGATAGGAGCAGAAAAGGTCTGATTTCGTTGAGGACAGAAGCGAACGCACGTCGCTTAGACTCGTGGTTGTCGTCGTTGTTGTTGTCGCGGTCTGAGAATCGTCACGAATTGGACAGCGAACTGAGCGAGAGTGAGAATCCGTCGACATGTCAAGCGCCTACGGTCGCGTTGGTTTCCCGTCCTCGACCTCCACGTGGATGGACGGTGGGCGCTGGTCCGCGAGTCGCATCGCGGCTCGAACGGCGTTCGCGTCGGAGGGCACCGACGGCTCGGTACGGACACCCCCAGCGCGCACACAGCGGACGTGGACGCGGGGACACGTGGGGACACGTGGGGGACACGTGGGGCAAGCGGGGGGACACTCACGGAGACACGTGGGGACATGGGGGGACACGCGGGCACACGTGGACACGCAGAGACGCACACACGTGGACGCGCAGAGGCGCGGCCAAGTAGACAAGTGGACACGAGGACACGTGGGGCATGCGGGGACGACACGCGGGCAAAAGAGGGCACACGTGGGGACATGGGGGGACACGCGGGCACACGGGGACACGCAGAGACGCGGCCAAGTAGACAAGTGGACATGATGACACGTGGGCACAGGAACACGCGGACACGCAGAGGGACAGCGACGATGAGACGGGGGACACTGCATGGGACCCACAGTGGCGCGGACATGGAGACGCGCAGAGACGCACACACCGTGGGGACACGGGGACACGCAGAGACGCACACACACGTGGGGACAGGGGTACGAAAACGACTGGGAAAACGTGGACGCATCTGATTTGATCTTAAAATAATTCACGTAGCGCCTTGTGCAAGGCGCTTTACGCAGAAGTAGCAGCGGTGCACGTGAATGTAATGGTGGCGATGGCGTGAGTGAAATCGATGGGGGAAGCGATGGGGGGCAAATCCGTGATGCGTGAGTTCGGTGAAAGCGAAACTGATGACGGTAAATGATGACGAATGATTGATTAATGATTGAATGATTACTTAAATTATGATGAATAATTGAATGAATGATAAATGATTGAATGAATGATGATGATTGAATGATTGATGAATGATTCAATGATGAATTCAATGATGATGAATGATTTAATGAATGATAGATCATTGATTGAATCATGACGAATGATTGAATGATTGATGAATGATTCAATGTTGATTTAAATGATGAGGAATGATTTAATTAATGATAAATGATTGACTGAATAATGATGATGAATGAGTGAATGCTAGACGATTGAATTATTCATGAATTATTGAATGATGAATTAAATGAGTATGAATAATTGAATGAATGGGGGTTAATGAGTGATAGCCATATAATGAGCATATAAAGAGTGAACAGTAACAGTGGTGGTAATGGTTATTAAATTAACGGGGGGGGGGGGGGGGTCGTGGTGTGATCGAGGGGTAACAAGAAGTGAGTTTTGAGTGCGGAGCGGAAACTTAGTGAGTCAAGGCGCCCGGTTAATGTGCAGGGCGAAGTTTGTTCCAGTGAAAGGGGGCCGACGAAGAGAGAGAGGGAGGGAGAGGGAGAGAGCGACAGAGTGGATTGAGCACAAGGAGGAGGAGGAGCAGAGAGAGAGAGAGAGACGGCAAAGATTGAGAACGTCGAGACTTTTAACTTTTAAACAACTTTTATTGCCGCCAGCAGCGATTTCGATATAAAACACACAAAGTCACCAGCAAACAAATGAAAACAAACGCTACAAATCCACGCGCCGTGGCGCTAAAAGCACCGCGCACAACACGAAAGAAAAGCCACGTGGTGGTGGTGATTTTGGTGGTCATCGCGCACGCCACGGTGACGAGCGAGCGCTTCAGAAGGTGAACACCACGAGGGTGCCGTCCGCGCTGGTACAGAGAGGGGCTTGTCCGGCTCCCCAGCGTTCGAATAAGACGCGCTGTACATCACCGACATGTGTGTGGTAAGGGCGATAAGGCGACGCCCCGAGAGACATGTGGATGTCACGCGAAGGAGTTGAACCTGAGCAGGTGCAGTGGGGAGGTCGGAGGCGATTTCGAGGTGGCAGTGCCGCTCGATGGAGGGCAGCGGTCCATGTCACTTCGCTATGAAGAAGGGCCATCGCCCGAAACGTCGCCGATTACACTGGTCAACACACTTTTTTCTGGCATAAGCTATTCCAACGGTTTCAAGGTAATTTCGGGGTGCTGATTCCAAATCTGGCATCAGTTTTTGTTTATCACATCAGGTTTTTGAGATATCCAATATTGCATTTTCAATAAAAACTGCAGAAGAAAAATATTAAATAAATGTGGATATCTGCATAAAATGATATTATAAGCACACTATCCTAAAAATACAGCTCCATATTTTAACACTAAAGCAGTCACTGACTCGCAACAACTTGCAATCATAAGTGACAGAGTTAATTTCGGGTAAAATCAATGAAAATGGGGTATGCCGATAGCATAAAAATGAGATGTGATAGAGCAAATCTGAGATCAGATTTGGAATCAGCACCCTGAAATTAGTCTAGAACAGCTGCAAAAGTCCAGGCCAGAAAAAAAAACTTTTTTTTTTGTTGACCAGTGAATTATAGACACACATTTCTATAGCGTCGTTCGTTTTTAAGACCGCTGTGTTATTAACGAAATTTGTTAATATAACTGAAATTTATTTTTATTTTACCAGGTAAGGCCCACTGAGCTATGCAGCTCTTTTTATTAAATCCTTTATATTAAGTTCACTTGCTTGCTTGCTTAGGACCGTGCAAATCTTTCGGTCGTTTTTTAACCCACTTCCCGTGATCCAATCGAGCTGACATTTTGCACACAGACTCGTTGTGCGTGACAATGCATTTTCGTGAAAAATGTTACACTGTTTAGGGAAAAATAAATAAATATTTAATTACCTATTATTTAATGCTGCCAGACAATCATCTGACCCATAGGTGGCAGCCATCTCAAACCAGAGGACGAGAGGACTCTAGCCGCCCCGATGCCACGCATATAAAGGATTTATAGTGAAAAACTTAGTTTTTACGGGTTTACTTGTCATAAGTCACTCAGGGTAGCTGAACGAAGTGGCTCATCACGTGGACATTAACAGCAGACAAACACTCTGAACGCGTGATGACGCTGATTCTAAATGTGGAGAGAAAAAACCGGAGGACCCGGAGACAAATCCACGCGACCACAGGGAGAGAGAGAGACGCAGACTCCAAATACACTGCAGGCGTCAGGGTCGGGATCGAACCCACGACCTCCTGTACACCAGGCGAGGTAGTTAACATCTCCTAGCCACCGTGATGACGATGAGATAGAGACACGCAGACTCCAAATATAGAGCAGGCGTCAGGGTCGGGATCGAACCCACGACCTCCTGTACACCAGGCGAGGTAGTTAACATCTCTCAGGGGCTGTCCATAAATGACGTCACGGGATTTTGGACGATTTTTTGACCCCCTCCCCCCTCGTCACACGGCGTCACAAAAAGTCAGACCCCCCCTCTCAAATATGACGTCCCAAACCTCAAAACCATTTTTCCATTTTTAAAATAAAACATGCTTCAAATCGCTTTAAACCATTGTCATTGTCGTGCGTATTTAATGTGGCGCTGCACTCTGATATTGTAGGAGAAAACATTTATTAAAAAGTCTATTTAATTAAGTAGAACGTGTTGTCTATATTTATTTAAAGTTGCGCATTTTGATGTGACGTCACATTTCTCAAACACCCCCCCACCCCCCACCTCGTCACAAATGTCTGACCCCCCCCCCACCCTAGGTGCGTGACGTCATTTATGGACGGCCCCTCATGTCTCCGTTTACATTGTCTCGCTAGGTGGAGGCGGCAGGAGGCGCTTCGAGGGACACGTGGCCTCTGAAACCGTCCTGGCCCTGTAAGTTACCCGGCCCACCCCCCTCCCCCCCTCTGCAACGTACAAACCGATGCACCTCCTACACCGATGGCTCAGACAAACTGCGGTGGCGGTGGATAGTTAGGGTCTTGTGCCACGAAACCCCTGAGGCCCGAGGTCGACTTCTCCCGGAGCCGTCGAGCCGCGCGGGTTCACCCCGTATTCGTGCGCAGGGGAATTGAGATTTCAGGTTCAGTTTAACACGTGTAAGGCTTTCGATTTAAAACTTTCGTGACTGCAGGGATTCATCTTCTTGGTTCTTTCGGTAAAGTCACGTAGAAGGGAAGTAATAAAATAATAAAAATAAAACATAATAAAATAATTCTCACGACGTTTCGGCCACAACCCAAGCAGCCGTCCTCAGGTGAAGAACAAGTCTGTCGGGAAGACAGCGTCATTCAGAAGACAGCGTCATTCAGACGTTGTCTTCCCGACAGACTTGTTCTTCACCTGAGGACGGCTGCTTGCGTTGTGGCCGAAACGTCGTGAGAATTATTTTATTATGTTTTATTTTTGTTATTTTATTATTTCCCTTCTACGTGACTTTACCGAAAGAACCAAGAAGACGGTCTCGTGGATTTTTCTCGGGGTCCTTTGGGTTTTCCCTCCACATTTAGAATCAACATCGCAACGTTTAGAGTGTGTGGCTACTATGAATTTAGCAGGCGATGATAAGCCACTTCGTTGAGCTATTATTTGTGAAAGTCAGGTCGCTTCTGAAAAAGAGCTGGTACAACAACAACAACAACAAAACAACACAATTTAGTTTTTTCGTTTAGATAGTCACGATTGTTGTTTTCACAAATCCGTCGATTTGAATCGTTTTCTTTTTATCGACTCATTTTTTGTTAACAATCACCTTTCCATGGTGGGCCCCCGCTGGCATCCTGCAGGCGAGGGATCAGCCCAGCGATCCTCAGAAATATCATCATCATCATCGTCATCACCACCACAGTGTTACTTATGTAATAAGCCAAAACATCGGGTCGGAAATG
Organism: Lampetra fluviatilis; assembly: GCF_964198595.1. NCBI lineage: Eukaryota > Metazoa > Chordata > Hyperoartia > Petromyzontiformes > Petromyzontidae > Lampetra > Lampetra fluviatilis. The sequence continues at coordinate 5,169,091 of NC_136337.1, read as the reverse complement.
TCAACCCAGTCACTGGATTCGGGCCAGACATGTCATGTTGGGTGCGGTTTGGTGGGGCCCGTGGTTTTTATTTTTATATCACGGTTGTTGAGACACGCACAGCGCGCCTGTATGTGTGCCCGTGCGTACGTTGAACTTTTTTCGCACCGTACGTAGCCAACCGTGCTGATCGGAGGTGCGAGACAAGGACAACAAGACTAAACACAAAAACCGCAGTTCTAAAGAAATGAGCTTTCAATCGAAAATAAAAAAAAAATGAAGGAAGGGCGTTCCAGACGGTCGCAGAAGCGCATCCTGAAATCGCGACGCCCGATAGAACCACACAGGGCCCCGCAGGGTTCCACAGGTCCCATAGGAATCCACAGATCCCATAGGGTTCCACAGATCCCATAGTGTCCCACAGATCCCATAGGGTTCCACAGGTCCCATAGGGTTCCACAGGTCCCATAGGGTTCCACAGGTCCCATAGGGTTCCACAGGTCCCATAGGGTTCCACAGGTCCCATAGGGTCCCACAGGTCCCATAGGGTTACACAGGTCCCATAGGGTTCCACAGGTCCCATAGGATTCCACAGGTCCCATAGGGTTCCACAGATCCCATAGGGTCCCACAGGTCCCATAGGGTTCCACAGGTCCCATAGGGTTCCACAGGTCCCATAGGGTTCCACAGGTCCCATAGGGTTCCACAAGTCCCATAGGGTTACACATGTCCCATAGGGTTCCACAGGTCCGATAGGGTTCCACAGGTCCCATAGGGTTCCACAGGTCCCATAGTATTACACAGGTCCCATAGGGTTCTACAAGCCCAACAGTGCCTCCCAAAGGACCCCACAGGGCCCCATATAGATCACACAGTCTCAGAGGTCGCAACCGGGTACCCGATAGCCGTACCCTACCCGATACCCGGCTACCCGTACCCGGCCAGGTACGGGTACGGGTAGCCGTTTGCGACCCTGGTGCGGCCTGGTACGGGTACGGGTAGACCGTGAGTCACTGGTGAGTCACCGTTTGTCACTCATTTAGGGTAGGGTACGGGTAGGGAACGGCTACCGGGTACGGGTACCCATTTGCGACTTTGGTGCGGCCGGGTACGGGTACGGGTAAGGAATCAAACCCCGTTTGCGACCTCTGCACAGGCTCCACTAAATTGGCTCAGTAGCAAGGGAACGTCCTAGGGGGGGGGGGGCGGGGTTCTTAGTATTATTAGATGTTCAATTCGGTCAAGAAGAGTCTTGACACAGGGACACGTGGAACTATTGGACCATCGCCCGGGCGAAAGAGAGAGAATGAGGGTTACGATTAGCCTGCCGCCCAACCAAGGCGGATTACTTATACATCTGTGTCTGTGCGTGCTTGTAATGCACGAAGGGTTGTAAATGATTAGTAATGCGATATGGATGACGGCTCCCATCATGCCGCCTATGATGCGGGGCGGGGTTGTTTTATAATAATAATAAATAAATTCGGTGAATTACTTTTATATATTGGCCTCTCTCAATCGCTGGAAGGCTGCCCAGGTGCTGTAGAGCCGACACTCCAAACGATTGCTGTACACCGGTCTGCACATTGGGATGGCAATGAGTGATGGGTGTTTGTTACACTCGACGTGGGAGGAAACTCGAGCCCCCTAGCGCATGCGAGGGTGCAATACTCTATCCCCGTCCACAAGAGGCAGATGGATCAAGACCGTATCCATGGAGTCAACATTGGGGGGGGGGGGGGGGGGGCAAATGTTTCAGGGTGTCTGGGGGTCCCAACCCAGAAGAAAACAATCTAAATTTTAAAACTAATTTCCTGCCTAAAATATTTTAAAATTCACTAACACATGGGATGTACTTTTCATTTATGTTTTACAATAATGTCTAATAGTCTTGGTTCTTTCGGTAAAGTCACGTAGAAGGGAAATAATACAATAATAAAAATAAAACATAATAAAATAATAAAAATAAAACATAATAAAATTATGAAAATAGAACATGATAAAATACAATTCTGCTTGCGTTGTGGCCGAAACGTCGTGAAAATTACATTTTATTATGTTTTATTTTTATTATTTTATTATTTCCCTTTTACGTGACTTTACCGAAAGAACCAAGAAGATGAATCCCTGCAGTCACGAAAGCTTTAAATCGAAATTTATGTCTAATAGTGTATTGTATTTACATTGCTCTGTTTTTACTTTTTTACCATTTCTTGTTTCATTGTATGTAATGGCAGAGATTAGGGATTCATAAAGTGCAACCATAACCACAATCATATAAACAGAAATCTATGCATTGATTTATATGAATACAAGTCCAGATATTGTGACCAAGGTTTAGCAAATTGTAGTTTTCATTTCCATAGCATAGCAACTTTTTTTTTTTAATATATAGCAATTTATTGGGAGGGCATGTGTCCCCCCCAATATATATTATAATTATATTATAATTACGGCCTTGAGATGGGTGATCAGTCCATTCGGCTCCTCCTCTATGCCCCACAGGAAGGGAGTTTCGCAAGAGCCGTGAGTGTTTTGGTCGATCACAAACGATGTCACGCAATTTTTGTCCCTGGGTACAAAGTGTTCTTTTTTAATTGCTTATGCCTCAAAAGAATATAAAACGGCTATTATTCCCCACGAACGTTGCTTTTGTGACCAGGATTTCACGTGAACGAAAGACACAAATGCACACCACGTTTTCTCATTAACAATAGGTACCTTTCGAAATATCTCTGTGCTAAGATGTTCTAACACCAAATAGATGTCCTAGATTTGAAGCTTTCGTGACTGCAAGGATTCATACTCTTAGTTTTTTTCGGTAAAGTCACGTAGGTAAAAATAAAAGTAAATAATAAATATTATAAAAATGATAATAGAAATAAAATATTATTCTTTTATTAAATAAATAATGAAATATTAATATGTATTTACTATTTAATTTCTATTCTTGATTCTTTCGGTAAAGTCACGTAGAAGGGAAATAATAAAATAATAAAAATATTAAACAATAAAGTCACGTAGAAGGGAAATAATAAAATAATATTAATATAAAAAATAGCAATATTATTTAATTATTTCCCTTCTACGTGACTTTACCGAAAGAACCAAGAATATGAATCCCTGCAGTCACGAAAGCTTAAAATCTAAATTAATTTCATTTCTATTATAATTTTTATCATTTTTATTATTTATTTTAATTTTTACCTAAGTGACTTTACCGAAAAAACCTAAGAGTACCAAATCGATGCCCTTTTCAAATCCTTTATATTAAGTTCACTTGCTTGCTTGCTTGCGCGCTTACGACCGTGCAAATCTTTCGGTCGTTTTTTAACCCACTTCCCGTGATCCAATCGAGCTGACATTTTCCACACAGACTCGTTGTGCGTGACAATTAATTTTCGTGAAAAAAAAATCCAAAATTTTACACTTTTTAGGAATTTTTTTTTTATATTTAATTACCAATTGCTTAATGGTGGCAGACAATCATCTGACCCATAGGTGGCAGCCATCTCAAGCCAGAGGACGAGAGGATTCTAGCCGCCACGCATATAAAGGATTTAGAGTGAAAAACTTTGTTTTTACGGGTTAATTTTTTTAACGCATCGAGTCTGCATTAATCACACGTGTTTGCGGTGAACATGCAAACAACATGCTATGATTTATATTCATTGTCTTTGAAACTGATTGGCCTACATCAGAGCCAGCCTTTTTCATGGCCTCGTCTCGCCAGTGTTAGACCAGCGATCGCCGAAAGGCGACCGGTACAAAGACAATGCACGCATCAGAACACGTAGAGCTTGGGATGAGCAGCATTATCATGGGAAACTTTTTGCCAAGCTGCAGACGACCTAGCTGTAGTAGACGTGGCGACAGTCCTGTCCTACCCATGAGAACGATTGCACCAACAGTAAACGCAACTTACGCATTGACTTTACGTTGCAATTACGAGTAGACAAACCCGGTGCTGTGCAACAGAGAATTAAACTAACCTAAACCAAACATCTTCTTGGTTCTTTCGGTAAAGTCACGTAGAAGGGAAATAATAAAATAATAAAAATAAAACATAATAAAATACAATTCTCACTGCGTTGTGGCTGAAACGTCGTGAGAAGCAGCCGACTGCTTGCGTTGTGGCCGAAACGTCGTGAGAATTGTGTTTTATTATGTTTGATTTTTATTATTATTTTATTATTTCCCTTCTACGTGACTTTACCGAAAGAACCAAGAAGATGAATCCCTGCAGTCACGAAAGCTTTAAATCGAAAACTAAACCAAACAATACATTTTTCGAAAGTTCGATTCAATTGGCAAAAAAAATTATAATAATTTTTTTAAAGTTGACCCACACACACGCACAGATAGCTCCGTAGCCCCGCGTAACCCCCACTCGGACACCAAGCAATGGTCACGTCACAGCCCGAGGGGGGGGGGGGGGGAGGAGGTCGGGGTGGACAGGAGCCCAGGCCAGCAGCCAGCCGGGGACACGCGAGGCGTGGATTATTTCTAACGGCCGTGTGCGAAATCACCGTCAGGGCACTTGCCCAGGATCGATTTGCCCGGCAGCGGCGACTCTCCCGGCGTAGAGAGGCGCCGCCACCTCGCGGTGCGGTCGGTGGACCAGCGGATCGCGGCCAACCGGGCGCGGCACCGCACGAGCGACTACGAGGTGGACAACCTCGTGCTGCGCCGCGGGGAACCCTTTGACCTGCAGCTCAAGCTAAACCGCCCCTACGACCCCAGAGAAGACAAGATTCGCCTGGAGCTGCAGATCGGTGAGTGGGTATTGGCGTGGGGTTGTGGGGGACGGGTAATTAATTTCCACGTTTTGTTATTCACATGACAAACTTTATGAATTGGCTGTGTCGGGTTGAGAAGGGTTAACGACACGTGGACATTTGCTTAAGCGTTCTTGCCGGCTCAACTGCCAAAGTCTGGCCTGAATTCCCAAATTTCCTGCTTAAATCCCAGAAATTCTGGCTTGAGCCCCCGAATTTCTGACTTCAACCACTGAAATGTTGGCCTTAAATCGAGAAATTATGGCTTTAACCCCTGAAATTATGGCCTTAATCTCAGAAATTATGGCTTTAACCCCTAAAATTATGGCCTTAAACCCAGAAATTATGGCTTTAACCCCTGAAATTTTGGCCTTAAACCCAGAAATTATGGCTTTAACCCTTGAAATTATGGCCTGACCCCACAAAATTCTGGCATCAACCTCTGGAACCGTGGCTTACATCCCCAAATTCTGACTTCTAACGGCGTCCCGTCGTCGCTGGGCAGGACGCTTCCCGCTGGAGAGCAGGGGCTCCCTTGTGGTGGTGGAGGTGAACAAATGTAAGACCGAGAGCCGCTTCGGTGCCACGGTGTTGTACTCCGGCGGCAAGAAGCTCACCATCTCCGTGAACCTGGCCCCCAACTGCATCGTGGGCCGGTTCGAGATGTACGTCGTGACCGAGTCGAACGGACGGCTGAACAGGACCGAGAGGGACCCCAATACGGACATCTATGTGCTCTTCAACCCGTGGTGCAGAGGTGGGTCCTCCCCTCCTACCATTCCCAGGGCCTCCATCGATGACTTTCGGTAACCTTCGGGGGGGGGGGGGGGTAGGGGTGTGTGGGTCTGCTTCACTTCCATCGAGGTCTCTCCTTGCGGCATCTCCTCTTGCAAACTGAGACCGCTTCCATCCCGAAGCTGTCTTGCGATTTTGTTTTGGTGGTGACACTGCTGGTGCTGTTGCTGCTGCTGCTGCTACAGCGCCGGCCGTAGTTTGTTGTCCTGCCCCCGCACATCCAATGAGCATGGTTGGCTACGTTCGGTGCGAAAGATTTGCAGATCAGCGAGGGCATGAGGGTAGGGGGATTTCTTTTTTTGGAGGGGGAGACATGGTAATAATAATAATGCTGTAATAAAGTCATTTTATATAGCGTCATTCATGCTGATTGTATCACACAGCGCTGTACATTAATTATGTACAAGAGCCAAATCACGTTAAGCGATTGGTGACCGCTAGCTGAGACCATCAGCTCGCTACATCCGAGAGCTGATGGTGTGATGAGAGCGCGGGGGGTGGTTGATTCGGGTAGGTCGGTGGGTTTGTTGGGTGGGTGAGTTGAGTGGGTTTGTTGGGTGGGTGAGTTGAGTGGTTGGGGTGGGTGGGTGTTGTGGGTTTGGTGGTTGGGGTGGGTGGTTGGGTAGGTGGGTTGGGCGGGGGGAGGGGTTGGTTTGGGTCGTTCTGGTGGGTCGGTTGGTTGATTGGGTGGGTGAGTTGAGTGGGTTGGGTGGGTGGGTGAGTTGAGTGGTTGGGGTGGGTGGGTGTTGTGGGTTTGGTGGTTGGGGTGGGTGGGTTGGGTGGTTGGGTAGGTGGATTGGGCGGGGGGAGGGGTTGGGTTGGGTCGTTCTGGTGGGTTGGTGGGTTGATTGGGTGGGTGAGTTGAGTGTGTTGGGTGGGTGGGTGAGTTGAGTGGTTGGGGTGGGTGGGGTGGGTGGGTGGTTTGGTTCGGTAGGTGGGTTGGGGCAGGGGGGAGGGGTTGGGTTGGGTGGTTCGGGGGGGGGGTCGGTATGTTTGTTGGGCGGGTGAGTTGAGTGGGTTTGGTGGATGGGTGAGTTGAGTGGTTGGGGTGGGCGGGGTGTTTTGGTGGAGGGGGCGATTGCGGAGTCGCCCGTCTCTCCGCGGGTTTCACTGACCGCGAACCCGTGCCGCCCGACGTGCCGCAGAGGACCAGGTGTTCATGCGCGACGAGTCGTGGAGGCGGGAGTACGTGCTCAACGACACGGGCTGCCTCTACCTGGGCACGAGCGAGCAGATCGTGACGCACCACTGGAACTTCGGGCAGGTGTGTGTGTGCGACCGTGGGTGAGACGAGGGGTTGGTGGGGCCACAGCTCGTTACGGCCTTCGACGCTAATGCCACCCGCGCCACCGCGATGGAGCGCAATTGTCCGCCGTTGCCGACATTCACGACCGCCGTAGTCAACCACCACCGTCACGGCCGCCGTTACCGCTACCGTTGGCACAATGAACACGGTTATCACCATCAAAGACAAAGATCCCACACGTAGCCTTGACAGAGTGTCGGGGCAAGTGCTGTTCGCGAGCAGCGGCCTTCAAGGCCGGCACTGTGTCACACGAGGGGGTGGGTGGCCATTACGCACGTACGGCCGCCTTAGTCTCCCAAGTGGCGATGTTGACACGTGGTGCCAGGTACTCATTTGAGGCTGAGTCGACCTTGGGGAGGCCCAGGACGGGTTTAAGATCAGCGTCACTGGTGTTGACCTTGAGCGGGTTATCAAACTCGGGTCGCTGGGTTCTTAGATAGCGCGCTAATCGCTCCACTACCGCTACCCATAACCACCACATATTCTTAGGTTTTTTTCGGTAAAGTCACGTAGGTAAAAAATTTAAATTAATAAAAGTAAAATAAAAATAAAAATCACGACGTTTCGGAGGCAACACAAGCTTCCGTCTTCAGGTGGAACCGTCACAGCACGATAGCTGTATCACTTGATATCACTTGATACAGCTATCGTGCTGTGACGGTTCCACCTGAAGACGGAAGCTTGTGTTGCCTCCGAAACGTCGTGATTTTTATTTTATTTTTATTTTACTTTTATTAATTTAAATTTTTTACCTACGTGACTTTACCGAAAAAACCTAAGAATATGAATCCTTGCAGTCACGAAAGCTTCAAATCCATAATCAGGGTCGTGATCGACCCTCCTGCATACCAGGCGAGGTGATGAACATCGATCGTTCGATGGCCACGTGCGTTTGTCGTTGCAGTTCGAGCGCGGAATCCTGGACGTCTGCCTCTCCCTCTTGGACAAGGGGGGCCTGGGAATGAGTTCCCGCGGGAGCCCCATCGCCGTGTCTCGCACCGCCTCTGCCATTGTGAGTTTGAACCACCCGTCACTGAAAAGCATCACCCCCGTCACTCAAATTAATCCCACTGGGATTTTTGCACACAGCGTTGGTGTACGGTGCTTTTTTCTGCAATATTTTTCCGTCTTTTCTTGGATTTTCTGTTTGCGCATAGTCACAGACTCTCTTTAAGATGTTTTCTTGTTCATGTTTTTGTTTTTTTGTTTTTTTGCGGTTGCACACGATTCAAGAGCCGGATGGCTCACAGGGCTACACCTAATACATGAATTTGAACTTGGACCACCCGTCACTCAAAATCATCTCCCCGTCACTCAAAAGAACCACCCGTCACCGTTACAGCCAACTGGAAAGGGCATTGCTCCCCCCAGGAATGGGCCGGTAAAGTGTCAAATAAAATCTCCGCTCGACAGCATCGAGATGGCAGGGAGGAAGCTCAGCACCACCAAACATGGAGGCCCCTCCAGGGCACCTTCATTCACGAGGGCATTTAGGCACCCCCCACCCCCTCTTTCTCCCCCTCTCTCCCCCATCTTCCCGCCCCCTCTCCCTCCCCCTCTTCCCTCCCCCCTCCCCCCCTCTCCCCCCCCCCGTCTCCCCCCCCCTCTTCCCGCCCCCTCTCCCTCCCCCCTCTTCTCCTCCCTCCCCCTCTCCCCCTCCTCTTCCTGCCCCCTCTTCCCCCACCCCCTCTTCCCCCCTCTTCCCCCCCTCTCCCTCCCCCCTCTTCCCCCCCCCCTCTTCCACCCCCTGTCCCCCCCCCCTGTTCCTCCCCCCTCTTCCCCCCCTCTTCCCCCACCTCCTCTTACCCATCTTTCCCCCCCCCCCCTCTTCCCGCCCCCTCTCCCTCCCCCTCTTCTCCTCCCTACCCCCCTCTCCCCCCCTCTCCCCCTCCTCTTCCCCCCTCTCCCCCCCCCTCTTCCCCCACTCTCCCTCCCCCCTCTTCCCCCCCTGTTCCTCCCCCTCTTCTACCCCCCTGTCCCCCCTCCTGCCCCCCCCCCCCCTGTTCCTCCCCCCTCTTCCCCCCTTCTTCCACCCCACTCCTCTTTCCGCCCGCTCCCTTTTGTCCCCTTCTCCTCCAGGGGTATGGGAGCTTGGGCAGACCCCAGAGGGTTGTAGAGTTGATCGACAGTTCTCTATTGCACTGTGAGCCGTCATAGCCAAAGAACCCACCCACCACCCACCCACCCACTCCCCCCCCGTGCTGATCCGTGTAGCCTGTGAACTCTAAACAGGCTGTCGGGGCAAGTGCTGTTAGCGAGCGGCACCTACGAAGGTGGCGGTGTGGCCAGCGGCGTTGAGCCCACCCCGGCCGCCTTGAAACAAGACCCGGAGAACCCGGAGGAAAATCCACACGACCGCGGGGAGAGAGAGAGACATGCAAACTCCAAATACACAGCAGGTGTCGTCAGGGTCAGGATCGAACACACGACCTCCTGTACACTAGGCGAGGTCGTTAACATTTCATAGCCACCGTGATGATGATGATGAGAGAGAGAGACACGCAAACTCCAAATATACAGCAGGCGTCGTCAGGGTCAGGATCGAACCCACGACCTCCTGCATATCAGGCGAGGTGGTTAATATCTCCTAGCCACCGTGATGATGATGATGATGATGAGATAGAGAGACGCAGACTCCAAATACACAGCAGGCGTCGTCAGGGTCGGGATCGAACCCACGACCTCCTGTACACCAGGCGAGGTCGTTAACATCTCCTAGCCACCGTGATGATGATGATGAGATAGAGACACGCAAACTCCAAATATACAGCAGGCGTCGTCAGAGTTGGGCTCGAACCCACGCCCTCCTGTACACCAGGCGAGGTCGTTAACATCTCCTCGCCACCCTGGCGCCCTGTCCGGCTACCCCCCGTCCCCTCTCCCCTGGACCAGGTGAACGCCAACGATGACCGCGGCGTGTTGAAGGGCCGCTGGTCGGGGCACTACAGGAACGGCGTTCCGCCCACCGCGTGGAACGGCAGCGTCGACATCCTCCTGCGCTACGGCCTCACGGGGCGTCCCGTCCGCTACGGCCAGTGCTGGGTGTTCTCCGGGCTGCTCGTCACCGGTGAGGCAGCGCCGGGCAACGCCCGATCGCCCGCTCGCCAACTCGGTCTGCTCACCAACTCACCCTGCTCACCGGCTCGCCCGCTCGCCCACTCGCTCACCAGCTCGCCCGATCACCAACTCGCTCACCAGCTCGCCCGCTCACCATCTCGCCCGCTCACCAGCTCGCCCGCTCACCATCTCGCCCGCTCACCAACTCGCTCGCTCACCAGCTCGCCCGCTCACCATCTCGCCCACTCACCAACTCGCTCCCTCACCAACTCGCTCACCATCTCGCCCGCTCACCAACTCGCTCACCATCTCGCCCGCTCACCATCTCGCCCGCTCACCATCTCGCCCACTCACCAACTCGCCCGCTCACCAACTCGCTCACCATCTCGCCCGCTCACCATCTCGCCCGCTCGCAAAGGCCACTCGGAAATTGCTGCTGGCATGATGGCAGCCATGGCAGATTAGGAGCATCTCTTTTTTTACGCCTTTGATGAGGCACTGAATGTGGAAACCGGCCCAGGCTTTGTGCCAATGCTGCTGAAATTTGGTGCACACCCAGAAAGGATGGCCGTTTGGCTGATGGGATGTGTCAAATCGCAATTTTCTATTTACGTGGAGGGATGATGTATGGGAGGGAGGTGGGATTTGTCTGCTTATTTGTTTTAGTCTGGCACAGTGTGGTGTGGTGTGGCGTGGTGTGGCGTGGTGTGGTCTGGAGTGGTGTGGTCTGGAGTGGTGTGGTCTGGTGTGGTGTGGTCTGGTGTGGCGTGGTGTGGCTTGGTGTGGCGTGGTGTGGTCTGGAGTGGTGTGGCATGGCGTGGTGTGGTCTGGTGTGGCGTGGTGTGGCTTGGTGTGGCGTGGTGTGGTCTGGAGTGGTGTAGCATGCTGTGGTCTCGCCTGGCGTGGTGTGGTGTTTCTATATTGATCTTCTTTCGCAGCGTACGTAGCCAACCCGTGCTAATCAGAGGTCGTGGCGTGGTGCGTTGTTGCAGTTCTTCGCTGTCTGGGCATCCCGTGTCGCAGCATCTCCAACTTCTCGTCGATGCACGACCAAAATGCGAATCTGACCATGGACACTTACTTGGACCAGGACATGTGGCCCATCGACTCGCTGAACCACGACTCCATCTGGTGAGTCGAGCCACAGGGAGTGGGGCTGTAGACTCCCAAGGTCACGTGTCAAGTTTTGTTCATTTATTTGACCCGGGCATCACCGGAATGACCTACAGCGAAAGTTTGAGCGATGAAGCGATTGAAAACACAAAATTCCGCGCAAAAACCAACAATGTTGTGATTTTTCTCCAGCTCGTCACGGTACCCATTCTTTGTTATGGCCGAGCCGACCTAGGGGTTGCCCGAACCAGGCGGTGAATCTGTGTCCCTTTGTACACCGCCACTACAGCTGGTCACGGTACAGTACTCATTATTTGTTATGGCTGAGCCGACCTAGGGGTTGCCCGAACCAGGTGGTGAATCTGTGTTCCTTTGTCCACCGCCACTACCGCTGGTCACGGTACAGTACTCATTCTTTGTTATGGCTGAGCCGACCTAGGGGTTGCCCGAACCAGGCGGTGAATCTGTGTCCCTTTGTACACCGCCACTGCCGCTGGTCACGGTACAGTACTCATTCTTTGTTATGGCTGAGCCGACCTAGGGGTTGCCCGAACCAGGCGGTGAATCTGTGTCCCTTTGTCCACCGCCACTACCGCTGGTCACGGTACAGTACTCATTCTTTGTTATGGCTGAGCTGACCTAGGGGTGGCCCGAACCAAGGGCGCGGCGTAATGCTGCCCTCTTTGTCCACCGCTTACTCCATCTGTTGGCCGTTCATTGTGAGGGCTGAGCGGGGGGGGGGGGTTGGGGCCGGAGTCAGGGTTGGGGGCAATGCCTTGTGCCCGCCGGTGATGCAAAAAAAAAACTAAACAAAAATATAAAATCAAAACAAAACCAAAAAAAAATAAGAAAAAAACAAGCTAAACTAAACAAAACAAAAACGAAAAAAAACTTAAGCTAAACAAAAAACAAATATTAAACAAAAACTAAAACAAAAAAAATTAAATGATAATTGTTTTTTTACCCTTCTATCTGGCAACAAAACTGACACCTTTTTTACAAGCAGTCATGTTTGCATAGACCACAATACCTGCAGTCATAATGCAAACAAAAACACAACTCTGATAATGTATGCACTGTCCTTGAAGTTGATTGGTCCACACCCGAGACAGCTTTCCTTAGAGCCTAGTCTCCATTGGTGTTGGACCAGATGACGCCAAAAGGCGCACAACTCAAAAACAGCGCACTCTCAGAGTATTGAGAGCTCGGGGTAAGCATTTACACTATGAGACATCTGCCAGATAGAAGGTTATAAAAAAAACAATTATCATATTTTTTTACTGGCAAATGAGGTTCCAATGGTGAAAAAAAAAATAAACTAAAACAAAAAACTCAAACACAAAACCCCGTCTCGCGCCCGCATCTCAGGAACTTCCACGTGTGGAACGAGGCGTGGATGGCGAGGCCCGATCTGCCGGTCGACAACGACGGCTGGCAGGTCGTGGACGCGACGCCGCAGGAGCAGAGCGACGGTACGCGCACTTCCACCCCCACCCCCCCCCACCGTTCGTTCGTTCTTTGTTCGTTCTTCGTTCATTCATTCGGACGCTTGCGTTCGCAACGCTCGTTTTGGGTGTTAGCTCGCTCGCTGGTTTGCTTGTCCATCCGTTTAATTGCTCGGTCGTTCGCTCATCAGTTAGTCCGTCGAATTCATTCCTACTCGTTCAGTTAGTCGTTAAGTCATTCATTAAATTATTCATTCGTTCGCTCATCAGTAAAAAAACTCTATTCATTCCTACTCATTCAGTCAGTTGTTAAGTCATTATTTGTATTTTTCATTCATTCGCTCATCAGTTCATTTATTCGTCTATTCATTCTTACTCATTCAGTTAGTCGTTACGTCATTCATTTTATTCATTCGTTCGCTCATCAGTTAGTCCGTCTAATTCATTCCTACTCGTTCAGTTAGTCGTTAAGTCATTCATTTAATTATTCATTCGTTTGCTCATCAGTAAAAAAAAAAATCGTCTATTCATTCCTATTCATTCAGTTAGTCATTAAGTCAATAATTTTATTCTTTATTCATTCGCTCATCAGTTAGTCCTCTATTCATTCTTACTCATTCAGTTAGTCGTTAGGTCATTCATTTAATTATTAATTCGTTTGCTCATAAGTTAGTTAATCCATCTATTCATTCTTACTCATTCAGTTAGTCGTTAAGTCATTCATTTTATTCATTCATTCGCTCATCAATTAGTCGTCTATTCATTCTTACTCATTCAGTTAGTCGTTAAGTCATTCATTTTATTCATTCATTCGTTCGCTCATCAGGCGTCTATTCATTCTTAGTTAGTCATTCATTCTGCGCGACGAACCTGGCGACCTGAGTTCGATTCCCGCTCACGGCCAACTCCAGTGACGATTATCTGAACCGGTCCCGGGCCTCCCCTAGGTCGATTCGGCCTGAAATAGTGCGATGTGTAAACATCACCACTATGGAGACAAAGGCGGCCGGGCGTGGTGCTGGCCACCCACCACCTCGTGTGCCACCGTGCCGACCTTCATAGGTGCTCGCTAACAGCACTTGCCCCAACAGTCTGTTAAGGCTACACGGGGGGTCTTTGTCTTTGTGTGCCTCCATGCAGGCCTCATGCAGTGCGGGCCCGCACCGCAGGTGGCGGTCAAGAACGGTCACGTGCACATCAAGCACGACACCCCCTTCGTCTTCGCAGAGGTGTGTGTCTGTGTGTGTGTGTCTGTGTGTGTCTGTGTGTGTGTTTGTGTGTGTGTGTCTGTGTGTCTGTATGTGTGTGTGTCTGTGTGTGTCTGTGTGTGTGTGTCTGTGTGTTTGTTTGTGTCTGTGTGTGTGTCTCGTGTGCCACAGTGCCGACCTTCATAGGTGCTCGCTAACAGCACTTGTCCCAACAGTCTGTTGAGGCTATACACGGGGGAGCGGAATCTTTGTCCTCATGCGTCTGTGCGTGATAACATTAAATTACCTTCAAACAAAAAAAAACTACAGTTTTTTTTGTTACGTTTAATCAAACCACGCATTTATATTTACGCGTTCGTACCCAACGCCAAAAACAACAACGACCAACCTCGACGCGGGCTAAACTCCCGTCGCTCCGCGCGCGGGCCAGGTCAACGGCGACCGCGTGTACTGGGTCTGGGGCAAGGACTGGAGGTTCCACAAGGTGTACACCGACACGTCTGTCATCGGCAAGGACATCAGCACCAAGGCGGTGGGCAGCATGCGGCGCGAGGACATCACCCTGCAGTACAAGTTCCCCGAGGGTACGTGGCCAACGCGAGTTCGGAAAAAAATAACCGATTTTTTTTGACCACGCTCGAGGAACACCGGGACACATCTTCTTGGTTCTTTCGGTAAAGTCACGTAGAAGGGAAGTAATGAAATAATAAAAATAAAACATAATAAAATAATTCTCACAACCACTATATTATTTTATTATGTTTAATTTTCATTATTTTATTACTTCCTTTTACGTGACTTTACCGAAAGAACCAAGAAGATGAATCCCTGCAGTCACGAAAGCTTTAAATCGAAACTGGGACACTTATTACTTTTTTTATATTATAACCACCGAACGATGTCCTGTAGCTGCCACCACTTCCTCTTGGGCTGTTGGTTCGTCCGTGGTTTAGAGAGTCGCTTGGCTCGATCAGCCGAGATGATAACACTGATGCACGGCCGAAAGTTCGTTCGTTTTGTGTTTGTTTATTCCTCGAGGCAAGGGTCTCCTACAAAGCCGTAGTGCGGCTCTTGTTCAGAAGCGACATGGTAGCTGAACGGAGGTGGCTTATTGCCGTCGCCGCGTGGAAATTTCAAGGAGCGGCCAAACGCAATCTGAACACCGGTGACGTCGATTCGAAACGTGAAAGGGGGAAAGCGAAAACCCGGAGGTCCCAGATGATAAACACAACTCCACGTGACCACGGAGAGAGAGAGAGAGAGACGGAGACTCCAAATATACAGCAGCAGGCGTCAGGGTCGGGATCGAACTCACGACTTCCTGCATACCAGGCGAGGTGGTTAACATCTCCTAGCCACCGTGATGATGATGAGAGAGAGACACGCAAACTCCAAATATACAGCAGCAGGCGTCGTCAGGGTCGGGATCGAACCCACGACTTCCTGCATACCAGGCGAGGTGGTTATTATCTCCTAGCCACCGTGATGATGATGAGAGAGACACGCAAACTCCAAATATACAGCAGCAGGCGTCAGGGTCGGGATCGAACCCACGACTTCCTGCACACCAGGCGAGGTGGTTAACATCTCCTAGCCACCGTGATGGTGATGATGATGAGATAAGAGACACACAAACTCCAAATATGCAGCAGCAGACGTCGTCAGGGTCGGGATCGAACGCACGACCTATGTACACCAGGCGAGGTGGTTAACATCTCCTAGCCACCGTGATGGTGATGATGATGAGATAAGAGACACACAAACTCCAAATATGCAGCAGCAGACGTCGTCAGGGTCGGGATCGAACGCACGACCTATGTACACCAGGCGAGGTGGTTAACATCTCCTAGCCACCGTGATGATGATGAGAGAGAGATACGCAAACTCCAAATATACAGCAGCAGGCGTCGTCAGGGTCGGGATCGAACCCACGACTTCCTGCATACCAGGCGAGGTGGTTATTATCTCCTAGCCACCGTGATGATGATGAGAGAGACACGCAAACTCCAAATATACAGCAGCAGGCGTCAGGGTCGGGATCGAACCCACGACTTCCTGCACACCAGGCGAGGTGGTTATTATCTCCTAGCCACCGTGATGATGATGAGAGAGACACCCAAACTCCAAATATGCAGCAGCAGACGTCGTCAGGGTCGGGATCGAACGCACGACCTATGTACACCAGGCGAGGTGGTTAACATCTCCTAGCCACCGTGATGATGATGATGAGAAAGAGGCACAACAACTCCAAATATACAGCAGCAGGCGTCAGGGTTCGCGAACCTCCTGTGTGTAGTTGTCCCGCGGGGTCAGCGGGTTCATCCTTTCCTTCCCTCCTACCGCCCCCCCCCCCCTTCCCCCAAGGATCGAATAAGGAACGCGAAACGATGGCGCGTGCCATGGCGGGAGGCATAGACTTCGTTGCCTACTCCCCGTCGACACCTGCGGACGACGCGCTGCGCGGGCTGTCCGTGGCGTCCCGAGCGTCTACTCCGGCCGACGACTTCGTCGCCGAGAGACGTGGACGCGACCCCGAGGCCGTGACCCTCTCGTTCGCCATCGGCGACGCGGCGGTGGGCGGCGACTTCGCGGTGAAGGTCCTCGTCGCGAACAATGAAGGGGCCGCCGCCGCCGCCGTCGTCACCGTGACGGTTCACGTGCAGGGAGACTTCGCCTCCTACACGGGAGCCACGCGGCGGCGATTCAAGAGGGACACGGCTACAGCCGTGCTCAAGGCCGGCGAGGGTGAGTGGGAGGGGGTGACTAGGGGGGGGGGGTGTGATGGTGAATGGAGGGGAGGGGTGACGATGGTGGACGGGGGGGGTGATGATGGTGAATGGAGGGGAGGGGTGATGATGGTGAACGGGGGGGGGGTGACGATGGTGAATGGAGGGGAGGGGTGATGATGGTCAACGGGGGGGGGGGGGTGAACGAGGGGGTGATGATGGTGAACGGAGGGGGGGTGACAAGGGTGAGTGGGGGAGGGGTGACGATGGTGAACGGGGGGTGACGATGGTGAGCGGGGGGAGGGGTGACGATTCCCTCTCACGGCCACCACCACCACCAACAGTGACTATCCGTACCGGTCCTGGGCCTCCCCTCGGTCGACTCAGCCTCAACTGAGTCCCCGGTGCGCTGTGCGGTAAACATCACCCCTGGGGAGACAAAGGCGGCCGGGCATGATGATGCCCTCCCCCCACCCCCGCCCCACCCTTTCCCCTTCATAGGTGCCACTCGCGTAACAGCACTTGCCCCAGAACGCTTGAAGGCTATACCGGCGGTGGGGGGCTGAATCTTTGTGTATGCGCGTGCTGTGCACAGCCGGTGAGTTGGAGTTCCCGGTGTTGGTGAGCGACTACCTGCTCCACCTCAGCGAGCACGGCACCATGAACTTCACGGCGTCCGCGCGGGTGGAGGAGACTGGGAACATGGTCACGAAAGTTCGCGTCGTCAGCTTGCGCGTGCCCACGATCGACATCGCTGTGAGTGGCGTCTCGCTCGCTCGCTCGCTCACACACTCACTCGGTCACTCGGTCAGACACACAGTCACTCACACACACACACACTCGCTTGCTCACACAGTCACTCACACACTCACTCACTCACTCACACAGACACACAGTCACTCACACACTCACTCGTCACTCACACAGACACAGTCACTCACACACATACTCACTCACACAGACACACAGTCACTCACACACTCACTCGGTCACTCACACAGACACACAGTCACTCACACACTCACTCGGTCACTCACACAGTCACTCACACACTCACTCACTCACACAGACACACAGTCACTCACACACTCACTCAGTCACTCACACAGACACACAGTCACTCACACACACTCACTCGCTCGCTCACACAGTCACTCACACACTCACTCACTCACACAGACACACAATCACTCACACACTCACTCACTCACACAGACACACAGTCACTCACACACTCGGTCACTCACACAGACACACAGTCACTCACACACTCACTCCGTCACTCACACACAGACACCCACACACACACTCGGTCACTCACCCACACACTCACTCGGTTACTTACACTCGCTCGCTCACACACACACACACTCACTCGGTCAATCACACAGACACACACCCACACACATGCTCGCTCGCTCACCCACATACTCACTCCGTCACTCACACACAGACACCCACACACACACTCGGTCACTCACCCACACACTCACTCGCTGGCTCGCTCACCCACACACTCACCCACACACTGACTCCGTCACTCACACACAGACACCCACACACACGCTCGCTCGCTCGCTCACACACTCACTCGGTCACTCACACACACAGACACACACCCACACACACACTCGGTCACTCACCCAAAGGGCACAATCGCCCACACACACGCTCGCTCCCTCGGACACACATTCACACACTCGGCCACACACTCACATACACGCTCACACAAAAGCTACTTGGGCAACAACAATTGGCGTTTTGCCCCCAACTCCTTGGGGTCTAAAGCCGGACCCAAAGAGGTGGCCAACGTGTAAGTCGGATGCAAGTTGCACCGTAGAACTTGCAGATGCAGACACGTGGCGGCGGGCACCCAACGGGGCTCCCTGCACCGTGTGTCGTGACGATGCTGACGACGATGATGATGATGACGACGATGATGATGACGACGATGATGATGATGACGATGATGATGATGACGATGATGACGACGATAATGATGATGACGATGTTGACGATGACGATGATGACGACAATGACGACGACGATGCAGACGATGACGATGATGATGACGATGATGACGACGACGACGATGATGATGATGACGATGATGATGATGATGACGATGATGATGATGACGATGATGACGACGATAATGATGATGACGATGTAGACGACGACGATGATGATGACGATGATGACGACGACGACGATGATGATAATGATGATGACGACGATGGTGATGATGATGACGACGATGATGATGATGACGACGACGATGATGACGACGATGATGATGACGACGATGATGATGATGACGATGATGATGATGATGATGACGATGTAGAAGATGACGATGATGACGACAATGATGACGACGACGATGATGATGATGACGACGATGATGATGACGACGATGGTGATGATGATGACGACGATGATGATGATGACGATGATGATGACGACGATGATGATGATGACGATGATGATGATGACGATGATGACGACAATGATGACGACGATGATGATGATGATGACGACGATGATGATGACGATGATGACGACGATGATGATGATGACGATGATGACGACGCTGATAACGGTGGTGTTTCGTGGTCGCCGTCCCCGTCGTGGTGGTGGTTGTTGCTGTTGTCGCTCCACTGCAGGCGAGTGAGGAGGAGGCCCGAGTGGGCACGGAGATGTCTGCCAAGCTGACGTTCAAGAACCCCCTCCCCGTGCCCCTCACCGACGTATCCTTCAACATGGAAGGCTCTGGACTCCTCATGCCCACGGTCAAAACTTTCCGGTATGTGCCAACACCCCCCCCCCCACCCACATCCCCCCCAACCCCCCCCACCCGCCCATCCCCCTCACTCCCCCCCACACCCCCAACACCCCCTCCCCCCAATCCCCCCACCCACATCCCCCCCACCCGCCCATTCCCCCCACCCCCATCCCCCCCAACCCCCCCCCCACCCGCCCATCCCCCTCACTCCCCCCCACACCCCCAACACCCCCTCCCCCCAATCCCCCCACCCACATCCCCCCCACCCGCCCATTCCCCCCACCCCCCCAACACCCCAACACCCCCCAACCCCCAATCCTCCCAACCCCCCCAACTCCCCCAACCCCCCAGCCTCTTACCCCCAACCCCCCCACCCGCCCATTCCCCCCACACCCCCAACCCCCCCCCACCCCCATACCCCCCCATTCCCCCCAAATCTCCCAACCCCCCACCCTCATACTCCCCACCCCCCCATGTCCCCCCACGCATCGACTTAGACACACACGCAGACATCGACCCACACACACAAACACATCGACTTAGACACACACACACATCGACTTACACACACACACATATATGGACTCACACACACAGACATCTACTTTCGATACACACACATGAAGTTACACACACACACATCGACTTACACACACACATATATGAACTCACACATACACAGACATCCACTTTCGATACACACACATGAAGTTACACACACACACATCGACTTACACACACACACATATATGGACTCACACACACACAGACATCCACTTTCGATACACACACATGAAGTTACACACACACAAATCGACTTACACACATACAGCGACTCACGCACACACACACATACGTAGACTCTCACACACACATCGACCTAAAGCTCTTCTTCCGTCTCCCCGCATCTCTGCCCGGTGTCCATCTCTGCCCCCCCCCCCCCCCACAGCCCCCATCTCCGTCTCTTCCATCTCATCACATCTCACGAATTCTAACGTGCCGCGCGGCGCGCGCGTGAATCCCCACAGAGACATCGACGCGGGCGAGAGCGTCTCTCTCAGCCAGAGCTTCACGCCCACCAAGGCTGGCGAGCGGACGCTGATGGTCAGTCTCCAGTGCAAGGAGCTGTTCCTCGTCACCGGCACGCTGGAGCTCGTCGTGAGCGGGCGTGCGGTGGCAGCCGACCAAGCGCTTTGATTCCGCGCCGCGTCCTGGCAGCGCTGACCTGGGACGAATTCCAAGATCTCGCACCCCACCGCACCCAATTCACAGCTCATGGTAGCGATACATTAACCACCTCGCCTGGTCTTCTTGGTTCTTTCGGTAAAGTCACGTGGAAGGGAAATAATAAAATAATAAAATAAAACAATAAAATTATTCTCACGACGTTTCGGCCACAACGCAAGCAGCCGTCCTCAGGTGAAGACCAGGTCTGTCCGTGGTCGCGTGTATTTTTCTCCGGGTTTTCCGTCCATGTTCAGAATCAACATTTAGGCGTTTAGAGTATTTGGCTGCTATAAATGTCGACGTGCTAAGCCACTGCGTTGGGCTATCACTTTTGCCAAGGTCACTTCTGAAAAAGATCAACATAGGTCAGTGGGCCTTACCTGGTAAAATAAAAAATATAGTGTTTATACATTTAGTTAACCCCCTCGCCTAGTATACAGGAGGGCGTGGGTTAGATCCAGATCATGACACCTGTTGCATATTTGGAGTTTGCGTGTTTCTCTCGCTCTCGTCATCATCACAATGGCTAGGAGATGTTAACCGCCTCGCCTGGTGTACAGGAGGTCGTGGGGTAGATCCAGATCATGACACCTGTTGCATATTTAGAGTTTGCGTGTTTCTCTCGCTCTCGTTATCATCACAATGGCTAGGAAATATTAACCGCCTCGCCTGGTCTACAGGAGGTCGTGGGTTAGATCCAGATCCTGACGCCTGTTGCATATTTGGAGTTTGCGTGTTTCTCTCGCTCTCGTCATCATCACAATGGCTAGGAGATGTTAACCGCCTCGCCTGGTGTACAGGAGGTCGTGGGTTCGATCCCGACCCTGACGCCTGCTGTATATTTGAGGTTTGCGTGTCTCTCTCTCTCTCTCCGTGGTGAGATGTTAACATCCTCGCCTAGTCTACAGGAGGTCGTGGGTTCGATCCCGACCCTGACGACGCCTGCTGTTTATTTGGAGTTTGCGTGTCTCTCTCCGTGGTGAGATGTTAACTCCCTCGCCTGGTATACAGGAGGTCGTGGGTTTGATCCCGACCCTGACGCCTGCTGCTGTATATTTGGAGTTTGCCTGTCTCTCTCTCTCTGCCCGTGGTCGCGTGGATTTTTTCTCCGGGTCCTCCAGTGTTCTTCCCCTCTACTTTCAGAATCGATATCGCGCGTCGAGACTGTTTGACTGCTGTACATTTCCACTCGATGATGGTAATCGACTTTGTCGAACAATCATTTGTGTCAATGTCGCTTCTGAATAAAGAGTTACATATATCAGTGGGTCTCACCTGGTAAAATAAAAAATGTGTTTAATTGGTTAATACTAAACAACGTGTTTAGTTTTTGTTTTTTCGCTTCGTATTATTTCATATTGAGAGGTAGCTTTAAAATGAGTGGTTTAGATGGCACGGGCAGAGGGCACATGGGGGTCCCGGAAGGGCTATAGGGGAGGGACGGGATGGAGTGGAGGGGTCGATGGGAAGAAAGAGGGAAGGAATGGGCAGTGGATAAGAGGTGAGTCTATGGGCAGTGTTGAGTCTATGGGCAGTGTTGAGTCTATGGGGCAGTGTTGAGTCTATGGTCAGTGTTGAGTCTATGGGCAGTGTTGAGTCTATGGGCAGTGTTGAGTCTATGGGCAGTGTTGAGTCACTCAACACACCGCGCCAGGTACTCATTTGAGGCTGAGTTGATCTCGTGAAGGCCCAGGACCGGTTCAGGTTAGTAGGAGGGAGGGAGAAGGGGGGGGCGCAAGAAGGGGGAGAGGAGCAGGGGGGGAGAAGGGAGAGGGGGGAAGGGGAAAGAGGGAGGGGGTAGAAGGGGGAGGGGGGTGTGTGGGGGAGGGAGAATGGGGAGTGGGGAGGGAGCAGAGGGGAGGGGGTTGGGGGGGGAGTGGGGAGGGAGCAGAGGGAGGGGGGGAGGGAGAATGGGGAGGGGGGAGAGGGAGAAGAGGGAAGAGGGAAGGGGGAGGGAGAAGGGGGAGGGGGGAGGGAGCAGAGGGAGGGGGGAAGGGGGAGGGAGAGAAGGGGGAGTGGGGAGGGACGAGAGGGAGGGGGATGGGGGGGGGAGAGAGAATGGGGAGGGGGCAGAGGGAGGGGTTTGAGGGGTTGGGAGAAGGGGGGCTGGGGGAATCCCTTCCCATCGTTTATATATTTTAATAAATGTTCGTAAACACAGCAATTTCAAGTTGGCAGTTGGACGAGCCACCGCCCCGGGTAAATGGTAAATTGGTGGTGAATCAATGGCGAGAGGAAGAATGATGTAATGGCATCAATCGTGACCACCACCTCATCGGATATTTCATCCACCCCCTCGGCATGCGTCAAAATTCGGCGTAACGGAGGTGGAAAATCGCTAAACAAAATATATAAATACAACGAAACTTTTTCACTTTTGGTTCTTTCGGTAACGTCACGTAGAAAGAAAGATAAAACATAATTAAATAATAGAATAGACGTTTCGATTGCAACACAAGCAGTCGTCTTCAGGTACGAATGAATGAGAAAACAAACCCAGTAAATCTTATTGGTTCTTTCGGTAAAGTCACGTAGAAGGGAAATAATAAAATAATAAAAATAAAACATAATAAAATACAATTATCATGACGTTTCGGCCACAACGCAAGCAGCCGTCCTCAGGTAAAGAACAGGTCTGTCGGAAAGACAGCGTCTCATTGCTTGCGTTGTGGCCGAAACGTCGTGAGAATTGTATTTTATGTTTAATTTTTATTATTTTATTATTTCCCTTCTACGTGACTTTACCGAAAGAACCAAGAAGATGAATCCCTGCAGTCACGAAAGCTTTAAATCGAAACCCAGTAAACTTAGAAATATAATACAATACAACACCCTACTTGATTGATTACGTTAACGACGATGATGATGACGATGATCAATCAAGCAGGGTGTTGTATTGCATTATATTTCAAAGTTTACTAGCTTTGTTTTCTCATTCATTCGTACCTGAAGACGACTGCTTGTGTTGCAATCGCAACGTCGTATTCTATTGTTTAATTTTTCTTCTTTTCTTTCTACGCGACTTTACCGAAAGGACCAACGAGCAATTCTTGCAGTCACGAAAGCTCCGAATCAAGTTTTTAAACTATTTCATTTCGGCAGATAAAGCTGTTAGCTTCTTATTCTCAGGTTTTTTTCGGTAAAGTCACGTAGGTAAAAAAATTTAAATTTTATAAAAGTAAAATAAAAATAAAATCACGACGTTTCGGAGGCAACACAAGCCTCCGTCTTCAGGTGGAACCGTCACAGCACGATTGCTGTATCAACGGTTCCACCTGAAGACAGAGGCTTGTGTTGCCTCCGAAGCGTCGTGATTTTATTTTTATTTTACTTTTATTAATTTTTATTTTTAAAAAATTACCTACGTGACTTTACCGAAAAAAACCTAAGAATATGAATCTTTGCAGTCACGATAGCTTCAAATCTAGAACTGTTAGCTTCTTGTTTTCAGAAGCGACCTGGCCACAAATGACAGCTCAACGAAGCGGCTCGTCACCACAAGTGTGGAAACGCACGGCAGCCAAATGCTCTGAACGCGTGACGCCGATTCTGAACGTGGAGTGGGGAGGGAAAACCAAAAAAAACCGGAGGACCCGGAGAAAAAATCCACGCGACCACGGGGGGGAGAGGGATGAGTGAAATGCAAACTACAAATATACAGCAGGCGTCAGGGGCACAATCCCAGCTGAAACAACGCTGGGATTTGTGTTTTTTTTTATCCTTTATATTAAGTTCACTTGCTTGCTTGCTTGCACGCTTACGACCGTGCAAATCTTTCGGTCGTTTTTTAACCCCCTTCCCGTGATCCAATCGAGCTGACATTTTGCACACAGACTCGTTGTGCGTGACAATTTATTTTCGTGAATTTTTTTCTCTCCAAAATTTGACACTTTTTAGGATTTTTTCTTTTCTTTTTAATGACCAATTGCTTAATGGTGGCAGGCAATCATCTGACCCATAGGTGGCAGCCATCTCAAGCCAGAGGACGAGAGGACTCTAGCCGCCACGCATATAAAGGATTTATAGTGAAAAACTTTGTTTTTACGGGTTAATTTTTTTATTTTAACAAACGCCGCTGAGTCATGGCCACGCCCATCGCTCGCCTACCCCCCGACACGTCACAGTACCACGGTCACGTGCGCCATGACGGCACGTGGCAATTAAGTCGCCTTAACTCGCTGAGCCTGCTAAAGAGACGCAGCCTCTCCCCCCCTCCCCCCCCGCGATGACACCATTGAGATCACAACAACAACAAACGACGTGGCTGACGTCACCGCAGCGCTAGTGCCAGGCTAGGTGCACTTTGAGGCTATCACGCAAAGTGTCGAAGGCTCCCGCCCCTGGCAGGAGGTCACGTGACAGATCCGACAAGCGCCATGGGTCGACTGACCGAGATGACTGGCAGATGCACAACAGCTGTGCTCCCCCACTGTGCCAACGTGCCTGCGTTTTATCCGCCCGACGCTCCGCTCGTTGTTGTGAGCATCGCTCCTCCGCCCTTCGTTTGTTGCTGGAGGGTGACCGCCTCCAAATCCCAAAGCAGCGTCCTTCACGAGCCTCCTCCATAGAGGCCGATCTTGACACTGACAAAGACAAAGATCCCCCGTATAGCCTGTAACAGACTGTAGGGGCAAGTGCTGTTAGCAAGCAACTATGAAGGCCGGAACGGTACACGAGGGGGTGGGTGGCCAGCACCACGCCCGACCGCCTTTGTCTCCCCAGTGGCGATGTTTACACACCGCACCAGGTACTAATTTCAGGCTGAGTCGACCTAGGAGAGGCCCCGGACCGGTTCAGATAATCGTCATTGGTGGTGGTGGTGGTGGCCGTGAGCGTGAATCGAACTCGGGTCACCGGGTTCGTAGCGCAGTGTGCTAACCACGACAAAGACAAAGATCCCCCGTATAGCCTGCAACATACTTTTAGGGCAAGTGCTGCTAGCGAGCACCTATGAAGGCCGGCACGGCACACGAGGGGGTGAGTGGGCAGCTACCTCGCCAGGCCGCCTTTGTCTCCCCAGTGGCGATGTTTACACACCGCACCAGGTACTTATTTGAGGCTGAGTCGAACTCGGGGAGGCCCAGGACCGGTTCACATAATCGCCACCTGGTGTTGGTGGCCGCGAGCGGGAATCGAACCCGGGTGTGCCGGGTTTCGTAGTTGCAGCGTAGCGCTTAACCGCTACACCGCCACTTTCACCTTCGACGCTGAATTCCCACACACATCGCCACTCGCACCACGCCAACGAAGCTGTCGCTGTCACGCACAGAAGAAAACACATCAAATCACCCGTAATTGCGCGTGTGTGTGTGTGTGCCTGCGTAGGCGTGTCTGTGTGCGCGTGTGTGTGTGTGCCTCGCATAATAGCGGAATGGACTAAATGGGCGATAATGAGGGCTTTATATGTGCGAGGTCCCAGAGGGGATAATCACGCGGGCTGAGTCCAGTTCACGGCCACCAGTGATGTGAGCGGTCGTTCGTGCGTGCCGGAAAACTACCGCGTGAACTTCAAGGGAATATAAGTTCGTAGAGAAAAAAAATACAAGCACATTTACATAAATAACTTGGAGGAGAAGAAGAAATCCACGTGGCAAATTCGCTCTAATTATACGAAAAAAAGTCCCCCGAAAAAATCACAGCGGATAGCGCGGAGAATTTGAAAGAGTGGAAGTCTTGGTTTGGGGGTGGATTTTTTTTTGCTTTATTTTTTTTAAGTTATTTGGCTACGTTTTCACATCCGTCAAGCCCACTCGTCCGTCATGTTCTTCCGGAGTGAGTATTGACTTAAAGCTTTCGTGACTGCAGCATTTCATGTTATTTGGCTCTTTCGGTAAAGTCACATAGATAGATTCAAGGAAAATAACAAAAAACTACGACGTTTC
This sequence comes from Lampetra fluviatilis, assembly GCF_964198595.1. NCBI lineage: Eukaryota > Metazoa > Chordata > Hyperoartia > Petromyzontiformes > Petromyzontidae > Lampetra > Lampetra fluviatilis. The sequence goes on along the minus strand of NC_136337.1, from coordinate 5,142,790 downwards.
GATCGCAACACAAGCGATCTAAACGTCGTAGTTTTTTGGTTATTTTCTTTGAACCTATCTACGTGACTTTACCGAAAGATCCAAAGAATAGGAGTGAGTATTGACGACGTTTCTCCTGCCTTGTTGGTGGAATAGCTGCAAAAAAGGGCCATTGCCCGAAACGTCGCCTATCATATAAATATATGCTAATTTTATTTTAAGGCCGTATGTACATTGCAATTATTTGGCACCGAACGTAGCCGACCGTGCTAAGTGGAGGTGCAGGGGGAAGTACAACAAACTAAAGACAACAAACGGTTCTAAGGAAACGAGTTTGTCGATCTGGAATCTAGATGATGGTTTCAAAGTGCTCAGCTTCAGTGGCTTCCGATTGTCGGCAGCAGGAGCGTTCCAGACGGCCGCGGAAGCAGCTCATCTTGAAAGCACGCGATGCGTTGAACGCCGTTTTTGTTCGATGGTTACCCAAAAGCTTGCTGCGGTGATGACCGGAGTTTGCGTGATGGCTTATTAGGAATACCGGCCACGTCTCGAGTGGACCGTGAGATGCTGCTGTTGACCTACAAGGCCTCCCAATGGGTTAGCCCCACGAACATTTGCGGTCACTGATCCGTGTCGACTTCTCCAACGAGGTCTCTGAAAGATACGGATCGCACTGCCCGCTCAAGGACTCCGAGGTCAGGGCCTCCGTTCCGGGCCTCATCGGACTTTCTGCCCCACCGTGCAGCTGCCAGACTGTGGGAACGACGCTTCGTGTGCCGTTGCTAATTAGTTATCGGACAATCGGAGTCGTTAGAGCTGGCTAAACTTCGTCTTGAAAAGTTGACTCTTTAAATCGGCCTCTACCCCCCCCACCCCGCTGCGTCTAGCTATTGCCGTGTACTCTAGTTCTGAGCGAGTGCGTGAGTGGGTGAGTAGGTGGTTGAGTGAGTGGATAAGTGAGAGGGTGAGTGAGTGGGTGAGTAGGTGGGTGAGCGAGTGGATAAGTGAGAGGGTGAGTGATTGGGTGAGTAGGTGGGTGAGTGAGTGGATAAGTGAGAGGGTGAGTGAGTGAGTGAGTGGGTGAGTAGGTCGTTGAGTGAGTGGATAAGTGAGCGGGTGAGTGAGTGGGTGAGTAGGTTGGTGAGTGAGTGGATAAGTGAGAGGGTGAGTGATTGGGTGGGTGAGTAGGTGGTTGAGTGAGTGGATAAGTGAGAGGGTGAGTGATTGGGTGGGTGAGTAGGTGGTTGAGTGAGTGGATAAGTGAGAGGGTGAGTGAGTGGGTGAGTAGGTAGGTGAGTGAGTGGATAAGTGAGAGAGTGAGTGGGTGGGTGAGTAGGTGGTTGAGTGAGTGGATAAGTGAGTGTGTGAGTGAGTGGGTGAGTAGGTGGTTGAGTGAGTGGATAAGTGAGTGGGTGAGTGAGTGGGTGAGTAGGTGGTTGAGTGAGTGGATGAGTGACAGGGTGAGTTGGTGAGTGAGTGGGTGAGTGAGTGGGTGAGTAGGTGGTTGAGTGAGTGGATAAGTGAATGGGTGAGTGAGTTGGTGAGTAGGTGGTTGAGTGAGTGGATGAGTGGCAGGGTGAGTTGGTGAGTGAGTGGGTGAGTGGGTGAGTAGGTGGTTGAGTGAGTGGATAAGTGAGAGGGTGAGTGAGTGGGTGAGTAGGTGGGTGAGTGAGTGGATGAGTTACAGGGTGAGTTGGTGAGTGAGTGGGTGAGTGGGTGAGTAGGTGGTTGAGTGAGTTGATGAGTGAGTGGGTGAGTGAGTAAAGTGACCATTACACCCCGCCTAGTTCGAGCCGTGTACCCTACATGTTCTATGTTTAACCTCCGATGGGCACAGTTGGCTGCGTACGGTGCGAAAGAAGTTCAAAACACGTGTGTATGCATTTCCGTGGACGGGGCACATCGCGATCTACGGATGAAATGCACCACTTTACAGCCATGTAACGTTATATTGACATTGTGCGTGGCATCAGCGACACCTGCTGGTAGCAGTTATTATAGATTCATAATCAACGTTTTTGGGTTTAGATCGCATTATTTATAAATGTGTCGTAACCCTCCACCACCCGACACGGCCAATCAGTAAAAAAGTGTCAAGTTGACAAAAGACAAATAGTTCACTGCTTTAGCCCACCGGTGTGTTGAAGCATGAAACCACAACATTTACAATTTGAGTACGACGTTTCGCTGGTAATTGCATCCAGCATCATCGGGCAATTCGCCAGAATGGTGAGGCTCTGCTGTGTCTCCCGTTCTTATATAGAGCAGCAGCTACGCATCTCACTGCGGAGATGTCCCTTTGCGAAAAAAACACGATGCCACGCTCTGAACGAGACGACTCGCTGCGTTAGGGATGTCTGTTTAAAAACTAAAAATTATATTGTTATTATTTTCCTATTTTTTCTAATCTACGTGGCTTTACCGAAATACCCAAAGAATATGAATTCCTGCGGTCACGAAAGCTTTAAGTCAAGATGTTTAATAATAATAATTTACATTTCGATTTAAAGCTTTCGTGACTGCAAGGATTCATATTATTGGTTCTTTCAGTAAAGTCACGTAGAAGGGAAATAAAAAATAAAAAAGTAAAACATTGTAAGATACAATTTTCACGACGTTTCGGCCACAACGCAAGCAGCCGTCCTCAGGTGAAGAAACGTGACTTTACCTAAAGAACCCAGAATAACGATTTACATGTATTTGTATAGCGCCTTGCACTCCTGTTTCAAGACGCCCTGTAAGAATGTGGATTCTGGAAAGGCTCAATAGAACAAACCTTTCGGCGTCCTCTGGTCTAACACCGTTTGAGACGAGGCTCAAAAGAAAGCTGTCTCTGGTGTGGACCAATCCGTTTCAAGGACAATGCATTTATTATCAGAGTATGATTTTTTGTTTGCTTTCTGCCCACAAGCGTTGTGGTTAATGCAGACACGATTCCTTGTAAAAGGTGTTTTTTTTTTGCTGCCAGAAAAAAGGGGAAAACCCTATTCTCGGAAGAAACTGACTTAAGAAGATGTGTGTTTAAAGACGAGCAGTAGATGTATCCGCATTATCGGATAGACAGTTGTACTGCAAATTGCACAGAGGGTGGCCACTGTCGCCGATGAGACGCGTCAGTGCGTGAGTGAGGGCCGCCACACATTTTTGAAACCAGTGGGTGGTTGACACAGTAGGCCGGATTATACTGGTAGGAACCTCCTGGTTACACCAGATTAATTATTGTGTCCGTCGTGCAGGGAGGGGATGGGTGAGGAGGGAGGGGCTGGGTGGGGAGGGGAGGGTGGGGAGGGGCTGGGTGGGGTGGGTGGGGCTGGGTGGGGAGGCGAGGGTGGGGAGGGGCTGGGTGGGGAGGGTGGTGCTGGGTATGGCTGGGTGGGGAGGGGAGGGTGGGAAGGTGGGTAGGGAGGGTGGGGCTGGGTGGGGAGGGGCTGGGTGGGGAGGGTGGGGCTGGGTGGGGGGTGGGAGGGGTGGGACTGAGTGGGGAGGGGCTGGTCACCCCGTGGTGCCCTTATAAAACTCAACGTTTAACCTACTCACGCCGGCTTGTGCCCGCCCTCACAGTCGGGCATATTTGCGGAATACACCACGCCGCCGTTGACCCTGCAGGCCATTGACCGAGCAACCCAATGTTCCTACCAGCTCCCTTTGAAGGAATGTTTTCCTCGTAGCAAAAGTAGCTGCACATGCTACGTGCCCCGCACTTTCAAGGGACCCGCGCTGAACGCTCTTAGGCCGTATTCCATTCTCTTTCTCTCCCCCCTCCTCCGTTCCGAGCATAGACGGATTCGTCCGTCTGAACGATCGCCAGTTGCTGTCCGTGGCGCTGACGTTAAGAAAAAACCGCCACTTTTTTCAAATTTTCTTACCGTGGTTTTCACCCCTGATGATGATTGCTCGTGTTGCAATCGAAACGTCGTGAGAATGTTATTGTTTTATTTTTATTATTTCCCTTCTACGCGACTTTACCGAAAGAACCAAGAAAATGCTCTGAAACGTATCAATTCCGGTTCAGCGATTCTGCACTTGCTCTATCACTATAGTACTATACCGCCTTCAACTTTCATGAACGACCGGGTGTTAAAGGTTAGCGATTTGTCGTCGTATTATTTGGCTGTATGCCAAATGAAAAAAATACAATTATTTTACTGTGCAAGTGAAAAATGTGTTTGTTTTAATATTTACGTGTTTTTTATTTATTTAGGGCCCCTTTATATCATGCTACAGGCCCCACACTAGCTTAATGATGATGATGGGGGGGGGGGGGTGCGTGTCGTCAGGGAGCCGCACTAAATGCCACCAAGGGCCGCCAAGTGATGAACAACGTTGGCGTTGAAGATGCTCCTTTAGACATCGCTCCGCGTGCACAGGATTGCATCCTTGTTCACAGGCGCATCTGTCTACAAGATATGTGGCTCACTGCGCAGGAGATGTCTCTGCGCGTCAGACGTCTGCGGGAGATGCCTCAATTGTGTTGGCGTATCTCTGTGTCGAAGGTGTATCGGTGTGCACGTTTATGCCTGTTGCGTAAGATGCCTCTACGCAGAAGACATCGCACTGTGTAAGAGATATGGGTCTGTCTAGCAGATATCCTCGTGCAGAATACGTCGTTGTGTTGATGTATCTCTCCGGGTACTTCGCAAATAGCGGTTGATGAATTACGGAGCATATTTGGCTATCGGCGTCTTCGCCGTGCGTGGAGATCGCCCTCGTGCAGCACAGGGGCAGCTGCCACTGAGGGTGCCCCTAGGCTAAACCACACCGCAGGCCGGGTTTGCGAAACGCAGCGGTGGCGTCTTCCTACGTGTTCGCTATAAGAACGATAGCGCAAGTTCCGCGTGTACCGAAACTAAAAAAAAATATTTCAATACGTAAAAATCGATTGGCCGACATCAGAGGGGAACTCGTTCGAGGCCTCGTCTCACCGCCAGTCTTAGACCAGAGAACAGCGCCGTCGTCATTACGCGGCGGCCACCGCATCGCGCCCATTCGGATGCGATTCCGCGGCCGTCTGGAACGTTCTTCCTTCCGATTTTAGGAAGCCGCTGGAGCCATGGCACTTTTAAAACACATTTCCTGCGGAGGGAGCTGGTAGGAAGGTTGGGTTGCTCGGTCAATGGCCAGGGTCAACGGCGGCGTGGTGTATTCCGCAAATATGGCCGACTGTGAGGGCGAGCACAAGCCGGCGTGAGTAGGTTAAACGTTGAGTTTTATAAGGGCACCACGGGGTGACCAGCCCCTCCCCACCCAGCCCCACCCCTCCCACCCCCCCACCCAGCCCCTCCCCACCCTCCCTCCCCACCCAGCCCCTCCCCACCCGGCCCCTCCCCACCCTCCCCTCTCCACCCAGCCCCACCCCTTCCATTTTTGGATGCACGACGGACGGACGGACACAATAATCCCATGTGGGCTGGTGGAACCAGGTGGTTCCTACCACTATCATCATCATCGAGGTTGACAAACTAATTTATTTTCGAACTGCTTTTTTTCGTGTTTAGTTTGCTGTCCTCCCGCTCCTCCGAATTCGCATGGTTGGCTACGTGCGGTGCGAAAGAAGTTCGGCATCATACATTAGTGTCAAAGACAATGCATGCCTTTATCATCGAAGCATGTCTGTGTGCATGTTTTACCACACGTATATGTGGCCAATGCAGACTTGATGATGGCCTGCCATGGGTGTGTCTATTTGGTGTTTGAACATCCGAACGCCTCCTGCACTCTCATCATCATCATCATTGCCGGAGATGGCAAAGCCTATTTCATTGTTCATCAATCGACCCGCTCACCCGCTCACCCGTTCATCCGCTCATCCGCCCACCCGCTCATCTGTTAACCCACCCACCCACTCACCCACCCACCCACTCAACTCACCCACCCACCCACCCAACTCACCCACCCACCCACTCAACTCACCCACCCACCCACTCACCCACCCACCCACCCACCACCCACCCACCCAACTCACCCACCCACCCACTCAACTCACCCACCCACCCACCCAACTCACCCACCCACCCACTCAACTCACCCACCCACCCACCCACTCACCCACCCACCCATCACCCACCCACCCACTCACCCACCCATTCACTCAACTCACCCACCCACCCACCCACTCACCCACCCATCACCCACCCACCAACTCACCCACCGACCCACCCACTCACCCACCGACCCACCCACCCACTCACCGACCCACCCACCCACTCATCCACCCACTCATCCACCCACCCACTCACTCACCCATCCATCCACCCACCCACCCACCCGCTCACCCGTTCACTCACTCACCCGCTCATCCGTTCACCCGCCCACCCGTTCACCCATTCTACCCCCCCCCCCCCCCGCTAACCTCCCCCTCCCCCCGCGGTGCAGGACGCCTCAAACTTCGCTCCCTCAACCTGCTGAGCCGTCGCAGCGACGAGAACCGCGCGGGGCACCGCACCGGGCGCTTCGCGTGCGACGAGGCGGTGCTGCGTCGCGGGCAGCACTTCCGCCTGCACCTGCAATTCAACAAGGCCTACGAGGCAGAGAAGCACGCCCTGGCACTCGTGTTCGACTACGGTGAGACACACTCCCCCAGCTACCCTACTGGGTGAGATTGCATGAATGTTAATGTTGTCGTCAAACCCACCAGCAACCACCACTACCACCACTACCACTACCCCCACCACCCTAACCACCACCACCACTCCTACCACCACCACTCCTACCACCACCACTCCTACCACCACCACTCCTACCACCACCACTCCTACCACCACCACTCCTACCACCACCACTCCTACCACCACCACTCCTACCACCACCACTCCTACCACCCTCACCATCCCCACCACCGCCCCCACCACCGCCCCCACCACCGCCCCCACCACCGCCCCCACCACCACCACCACCCCCCCCACACCACCACCCCCCCCCACCACCACCCCCCCCCCCCCACCACCACCACCCCCCCCCCCCACCACCACCACCACCGCATGTCTCTCTCGTTCTCTGCCCGTGATCGCGTGTGAAAGCCAGGAGCTACATCGCGTCTCAGTGGGGCATTACACCTGGTCACATACATGTAATGAGAAAATAGCTCGTGGTTTATAGGCGACCGGCAGATGTACCCACGATGTGCTCCACAGCTGCGTCAGGGCACGGTCCCCACCCACACACGTTTTTCTTTATTTTACCCCTTCCCAATTACGCCATCGCATTAAGCCCGCGCCCGCTCTCAGGCCATTAGCGACCTTAGCAAACGCCCCTCTCTCTCTCTCCCACACACAGACACACACACGCGCGCGCGCGTTCACTAGGCGGAATTTAATTGGGTCTCTCCCACTTCAACTAATTGCGGGATTGTTTGAGCCACTGCGGATTTTGTTTTTGTTTCGCCATCTCTCCTCCCCTCCTCCTCCCTCCTCCCTCCGAGTGTTATCGTCAATTTGCCGACAACAGATCACCCGCCCTATGCGGGTTCGCTTTGTGCGGATAACGCAAACTTCTAATCTATAGACAGTGCTGAGTCGATGGGTAGTGTTGAGTCTATAGGTAGTCTTGAGTCTATAGGCGGTGTTGAGTCTATGGTGCAGTGCTGAGTCTATGGGCGGTGTTGAGTCTATAGGCAGTCTTGAGTCTATAGGCAGTGTTGAGTCTATGGTGCAGTGCTGAGTCTATGGGTGGTGTTGAGTCTATAGGCAGTCTTGAGTCTATAGGCAGTGTTGAGTCTATGGTGCAGTGCTGAGTCTATGGGCGGTGTTGAGTCTATAGGTAGTCTTGAGTCTATAGGCGGTGTTGAGTCTATGGTACAATGCTGAGTCTATGGGCAGTGTTGAGTCTATGGGCGGTGTTGAGTCTATGGTGCAGTGCTGAGTTTATGGGCAGTGTTGAGTCTATGGACAGTGTTGATTCTACGGGCACGTTTTGAGTCTATGTTGCAGTGCTGCTCAATGCACAGCTGAAGTTGATCCCAGTGGAGAGGTGCAAGGAGGGAGGGAGACCGAAAAAGCAGGGATTGTGCGCAAGGAGAAGGAGAGACAGAGAGACGTTTGCGAACGAAGAGGATGAGACGTGGACACGTGGAAGCGACGGTCAATCGACGTCTTCGCCTGCACGGCTGATGTAGAGCAGCGGCTACAATCTTACGGTGGACAACCGCGTCCAGGAGCCCTCAGCGCGTAGCTGCTCGTCCGATTGCGCGAGATGAGGCGGCGGCGGCGGCAGCTCAAACAAAATCCCCCCCCCCAAAAAAACCATCTCCGCTACCCCCCGCCACCTCGCCCAGGTTCCCACCCGTGCCTAGAAGACGGCACGCGCGCCCTCCTGCGTCTGGACCTCCAAGACGCGGAGAACGGCGCGGTCACCGGCGGCTCCTGGACCGCCCGGGTCACCGAGTCATGCGGGAGCGACGTGACCGTGGTGGCGTCCGCGACACCGGACGCTCCCGTGGGGCTGTACCGCTGCTACGTGCTCACCGACTCGCCCGGAGGGAAGTACAAGTCCCGCAAGACGCCCGTCTACCTGCTCTTCAACCCCTGGTGCAAGGGTGAGAGCGCGCGCGTTGTGGCTTAGTGCGGTGGGGAGGAAGTTGAGCACGCGCGCGTGCGCTCAACTCATCGCGCGGAGGACTCGCGCAGAGACTCAGAGACTCACACATAATACGTAGATTCACGAAAAGACATATAGACTCACTCGGATAGCCACAAACTCGTGCAGAGGTGCAGAGACTCACACAGAGACCCATAGACTCACACAAAGGTCCATAGAATCACAAAGAGACCCGTACACTCACACAGAGCCTCATAAACTCACAAATGAATCTATAGACTCACAGAGAGATTCAGAGTCTCACCTAGAAACCCATAGACTCACACAAAGACCCATAGACTCACACAGCTACATATAGACGCGTACAGAGACCCATAGACTCACACAGAGACTCACACATAATACTTAGATTCACGAAGAGACATATATACTCACTCAGATAGCCACAAACTCGTGCAGAGACTCGCACAGAGACACACAGACTCACACAGAGCCTCATAAACTCAAAAATGAATCCATAGACTCACAGAGAGATGCAGAGACTCACCTAGAAACCCATTGACTCACACAAAAACCCATAGACTCACAGCTACACATAGACGCACACAGAGACCCATAGACTCACACAGAGACTCACACATAATACATAGATTGTTTGTGCTTGGTTGTGTCGTCCTTTCCCCGCACCTCCAATTGTCACGGGTTGGCTACGTGCGGTTACGAAAGCAGTTGGACATTCACATCCTCGCAGTCACCACAGTGCATTGCGGCTCTTGAAATACTACTTTGGTTTTAATTTCGCCGAATTCGACACAAATGGCTCTTCGTGTTATTGTTTTGGTTTTCCCGACTCCTGCTTTAGGGTTAGTTTCACGAGTTAGGGTTTAGCGGTGAGAGTTAGGGGTTAGGGTTTTTATTAGGGTTTAGCAGTGAGAGTTAGGGGTTAGGGTTTTTATTAGGGTTTAGCGGTCAGAGTTAGGGGTTAGGGTTTTGGTTAGGGTTTAGCAGTGAGAGTTAGGGGTTAGGGTTTTTATTAGGGTTTAGCGGTCAGAGATAGGGGTTGGGTTTTGGTTAGGGTTTAGCAGTGAGAGTTAGGGGTTAGGGTTTTGGTTAGGGTTTAGCAGTGAGAGCTAGGGGTTAGGGTGTTGGTTAGGGTTTAGCAGTCAGAGCTATGGGTTAGGGTTTTGGTTAGGGTTTAGCGTTGAGAGTTAGGGGTTAGGGTGTTGGTTAGGGTTTAGCAGTCAGAGTTAGGGGTTAGGGTTTTGGTTAGGGTTTAGCGGTGAGAGTTAGGGGTTAGGGTGTTGGTTAGGGTTTAGTGGTGAGAGTTAGGGGTTAGGGTGTTGGTTAGAGTTTAGCGGTGAGAGTTAGGGGTTAGGGTGTTGGTTAGGGTTTAGTGGTGAGAGTTAAGGGTTAGGGTTTTGGTTAGGGTTTAGCGGTGAGAGTTAGGGGTTAGGGTGTTGGTTAGGGTTTAGTGGTGAGAGTTAGGGGTTAGGGTGTTGGTTAGAGTTTAGCGGTGAGAGTTAGGGGTTAGGGTGTTGGTTAGGGTTTAGTGGTGAGAGTTAGGGGTTAGGGTGTTGGTTAGAGTTTAGCGGTGAGAGTTAGGAGTTAGGGTGTTGGTTAGAGTTTAGCGGTCAGAGATAGGGGTAGGGTGTTGGTTAGGGTTTAGCGATCAGAGTAAGGGGTTAGGGTTTTGGTTAGGGTTCAGCGTTGAGAGCTAGGGGTTAGGGTGTTGGTTAGGGTTTAGCGGTGAGAGTTAGAGTTTTGGTTAGGGTTTAGCGGTTAGAGCTTAGGGGTTAGGGTTTAGCAGTGAGAGTTAGGGGTTAGGGTTTTGGTTAGGGTTCAGCGGGTCAAAGCTATGGGTTAGGGTTTTGGTTAGTGTTTAGCGGTGAGAGTTAGATGCCACAGGTCATGATCAGGGTTCGTTCGTTCGTTAGGCAGTGGCTGCCTGCAACCCAGCCCTGCGGAGGCAGCAGCAGGGGTTGGTGGACCACGCTCGGAGATGCTGCCGTGAAACTCATCTTGTCACGGGCGTGGAGAAGGGAGCCGTACCCCTGGCTCGCCAGCAGAAGTCGCTATCTAATATCCATCTGTTCCATCTGTACGGGGATCGAGTGTTGCCCCCTTAATGCATATATTTTGCACGGCAAGTGGGCTGTGACGTCACAACTGTCATGTCACCCGCATGCGGAAGCGTAACGCAGTGTGCCTGCTGATGTCGTTGACTGCCGTACGCACCCTGAATGCTGTGTGTGTCTGCGGCAAGCGCGTGTGTGTGTGTACCTATGGACGCACACGTGTGTGTGTGTTGGGGGAGCGGTAGTGTAGCGGTTAGCGCTGCGCTGCGCTACGAACCCGGTGACCCGAGTTCGATTCCCGCTCACGGCCAATGCCGGTGACGATTAATTGAACTGGTCCTGGGCCTCCCCTAGGTCGACTCAGCCTCAAACGAGTCGCTGGTGTGGCGTGTGAACATCGCCACTGGGGAGGCATAGGCGGCCGGACGTGGTGCTGGCCATCCACATCCTTGTAGCTAATAAATGCAACTGAAAACTGAAACATCTCGTGTCGCTGTATCTGCTGCTGTATCATCTGCTGCGTCATCTGCTGCATCATTTGCTGTATCATCTGCTGTATCTGCTGCTGTATCATCTGCTGCGTCATCTGCTGCATCATTTGCTGTATCATCTGCTGTATCATCTGCTGCATCTGCTGCTGTATCATCTGCTGTATCTGCTGCTGTATCACCTGCTGCATCTGCTGCTGCATCTGCTGCTGTATCATCTGCTGTATCTGCTGCTGTATCATCTGCTGTATCTGCTGCTGTATCTGCTGCTGCATCTGCTGCTGCATCTGCTGCTGTATCATCTGCTGTATCTGCTGCTGTATCATCTGCTGCATCTGCTGCTGCATCTGCTGCTGCATCTGCTGCTGCATCTGCTGCTGTATCATCTGCTGTATCTGCTGCTGTATCACCTGCTGTATCATCTGCTGCATCATTTGCTGTATCATCTGCTGTATCATCTGCTGCTGTATCATCTGCTGTATCATCTGCTGTATCATCTGCTGCATCATCTGCTGCATCTGCTGTATCACCTGCTGCTGTATCTGCTGCTGTATCTGCTGCTGTATCTGCTGCTGTATCTGCTGCTGCGTCTGCTGCTGTATCTGCTGCTGTGTCTGCTGCTGCGAGCGTGTAGGTGACTCAGTGTATCTGCCCAGCGAGGAGCAAAGAGACGAGTACGTGCTGAACGACAGCGGTGTCATCTTCCACGGCTCTGCAAGCGAGATCTGCACTCGCTCCTGGTTCTATGGCCAGGTGATGGCTGTGGGGGCTGTGGGTGGGACGGGGGGAGAGGGGGCGGGGGGTCAAGTTACTGGTAACAAATATAGACAAAAGATCACCCGTATAGCCTTACCCGGCTTTTGGGGCAAGTGCTGTCAGCGAGTAGAGGTGGTTGACCTCAACTATGCTTTGTTAAATTTCGATTTAAAGCTTTCGTGACTTGCAGGGATTCATCTTCTTGGTTCTTTCGGTAAAGTCACGTAGAATGGAAATAATAAAATAATAAAAAATAAAAATATTATAAAATAATTCTCACGACGTTTCGGCCACAACGCAAGCAGCCTTCCTCAGGTGGAGAACAGGTCTGTCTGCCAGGTAAGGTCCACTGAGCTATGTAGCTCTTTTTTTTTAAATCGACCTGGCTCACCATCACGTGGACATTTATCGGAGCCAAATACTTCAAACGCGTCGTGACGTTGATTCTAAATGTGGGGGGGGGGGGGACCGGAGACAAATCCACGCGACCACGTGGAGAGAGAGAGAGAGACGCAGACTCCAAAACAGCAGCAGGCGTCGGGGTCGAGATCGAAACCACAACCTCCTGGCGAGGGAGATAACATCTCGCCACATGGGTACCCCGAATGTCTCGTCACCGCGACCGCTTTTGCATCACAAGTGACAAAAGCCTCCAATGGGAGGCCCAGGAACCGGTTCGGATAATCGTCGCTGTTGTTGGCCATGAGCGGGAATCGATCTCGGGTCGTATGGTTCATAGGGCAGCGCGCTAACCGCTGCACTGCCGCTCCCGACAGAACAAGATCCCCCGTGTAGCCTTAGCAGACTATTGGGGCAAGTGCTGTGAGCAAGCACCGAAATTGTTAGCGCGCTGCGCTACGAACCCGGCGACACGAGTTCGGATCCCCACTCACGGCCAACATCAGTGTGGAATATATGCACCGGTCGTGGTCCTCCCGTAGATGCAATCAGCCTTAAGTTAGCACCTTCACGGGGAAGACAAAGGCGGCCGGGCATGGTGCTGTCCACACCCCCCCCCCCCCCCCATCATGGGTTTGCCGTCACGGCCATCACGGATATGGCTGCAGAGTTTTGGTGGTACATGTTGTTCACGTCGTTTATTGTGAAAATTCGGTCACAGTTCCTATGACCACTGTTTCATTGCTTTTATGGCTTTATTTTGGTGATTTTCGAACAGTTTTTTGGTTTGGCCATGTTTGTGTTGTTGTAGTACAGAATTTTAGACTGATGGCCTTAATCTAAGTTGTCTTGTGGTTGTTGTTGTTTGACTTGCATCCCACTGGGATTTTTGCACACAGTGTTGGTGTACGGTGCTTTTTCTGCAATATTTTGCTGTCTTTTCTTGGATTTCAGTTTGCACTCAGTCACTATAAGATGTTTTCTTGTTCATGTTTTAGTTTTTTGTTTGTTGCGGTTGCACCCGATTCAAGAGCCGAATGGCTCACAGGGCTACACCTAATCAATGAAACTTGAACTTGAACGGCACACACATTCCGAGCCGCTCGCGAACAACACTTGCTCCATCAGCACGTGCGTCGGTGACCTTTGCGTTGACCTCTGTCGCGGTGGTGACCTTTGTGTTGACCTCTGTCGCGGTGATGCAGTTCGAAAGCGGCGTGCTGGACGCGTGCCTCTTCATTTTGGACCGCGGCGGCTGCCCCTATGCGGAGCGCGGAGACCCAATCTCCGTGGTCCGGACCATCGCAGCCACGGTGACCACAGCAGTGACCACCAAACCCGACCCCCCCCCCCACTACCAACACGCGTCTCCCAGGCGTGTGTCCAGTTACCTGAGCTTTGGGCGGGCTTACCCGAGTGGTGGGCGGGCTACTTGATTCTAGTTCTTTCGGTAAAGTCACATAGGTAAAAAGAAAGAACTAAGAGTATGAATCCTTGCAGTCACGAAAGCTTCAAATCGAGAATTACTTGATTCTAGATTTGAAGCTTTCGTGACTGCAAGGATTCATGTTCTTAGGGTTTTTTCGGTAAAGTCACGTGGGTGAAAAAAATAAAAATTAATGAAAGTAAAATAAAAAATTTAATAAAATATTTTTTTTATTTTACTTTTATTAATTTTTTTTTTACCTACGTCACTTTACCGAAAAAACCTAAGAATATGAGGCTACCTGGGCAATGGGTGAGGCTACCTGAGCAATGGGCGGGGCTACCTGAGCAATGGGCGGGGCTATCCGAGTAGTGGGCGGGGCTACCTAAGCAGTGGGCGGAGCTACCTGGGCAGTGGGCGGGGCTACCTGGGCAATGGGCGGGGCTACCTGGGCAATGAGTGGGGCTACCCGGCAATGGGTGAGGCTACCTGGGCAATGGGCGGGGCTACCTGGGCAATGGGCGGGGCTACCTGGGCAATGGGCGGGGCTAACCCGAGCAGTGGGCGGAGTCACGTCTAGCCATTGCTGTTGGCGGTGAGGCAATCGCTGGTCGCGAGCGAATGCGACGATCGTGTCGCCGTGCAGGTGAACGCGAACGACGAGAACGGCGTCCTCGTGGGGAAGTGGTCGGAGAAGAACGACTACTCAGGCGGCGCCTGCCCCGACGCCTGGAGCGGCAGCGTGGAAATTCTGCGACGCTTCAAGCGCAAGCGCAGACCGGTGTCCTACGCGCAGTGCTGGGTGTTCTCCGGCACCACCACCGCCGGTGAGGTCACCGTCACACCACCAACTCCGTCACCGACATCACCACTGTCGACCGCCGGCACCGCCGCCATTACCAACGTCACCACCACCACCATACGATGGTGGTCATGGTGGTATTTTATTTTTAATTTTACTTTTATTAATTTTAATTTTTTACCTACGTGACTTTACCTAAAAAAACCTACGAATATGTCACCACCACCACCAGCGTCTCCGCCGTCACCACCAACATCGCCACCACCGTGACCACCATTCGTATCTCCATGAAGCACCGCCTATGCTGAGGTCACCAGAAGCGGTGGTCACTACCGCCACCACCACCATTGTCACCATCGTCACCATCGTCACCATCATCACCCTCACCACCAACCCCACCCTGGCACATGCGCGTGCCTATGCTGAGGTCACCAGAAGTGGTGGTCACTACCTCCACCACCATCGTCACCATCGTCACCATCACCACCCTCACCACCAACCCCACCCTGGCACATGCGCGTGCCTATGCTGAGGTCACCAGAAGTGGTGGTCACTACCTCCACCACCACTATCACCATCGTCACCATCACCACCAACCCCACCCTGCGCGCCAGTGCTCCGCTGCCTGGGGATCCCGGCCCGGACGGTCACGAACTACGCGTCGGCGCACGACACGGACGGCAACATGACGACGGACATCATCGTCGACGAGAACATGGAGGCCATCGAGAAGCTCACCAAGGACTCCGTGTGGTAAGCGCCGCCCATTCCCATGTGATCGGTCATAGGGCACCCCCAGTGCCAGCCGCCCCTGTGCGGCGCAAGGCGACTCAACACGTGACCTGCAGGAGGGCATTAGTCTGCCAGTTGAGGGGTTGATGATTGCTGTGTGGTCTAGCTCCATACAAACCCACTACACATTTAACACCCACCCCCCTCCGCAGGAATTTCCACAGCTGGAGCGACTGTTGGCTCCAGCGCCCGGATCTGCCCCGGGGCTACGGGGGCTGGCAGGCGGTGGACGCCACCCCGCAGCAGCGCAGCGAAGGTGGGGGGAGCCCACGGGTCACACAGGGGCAGCTGCCACCGTGGGGGGGGGGGTCCCCTAGGCTAAAAATAAATTGATGCCAGCTACGGGACGAGGCGTTACGTGACGTTCGCAGGATAAATCCGAGTGTTCAGGGTCGTTATTGTTAATTAGTCACGGTGGCGAGATGTTAACTACCTCGCCCGGTATACAGGAGGTCGTGGGTTCGATCCCGACCTTGACCCTTGCTGTATATTTGGAGTCTGAGTCTCTCTATCGCATCATCATCACGGGGGCTAGGAGATGTTAACTACCTTGCCCGGTCTATAGGAGGTCGTGGGTTCGATCCCGACTCTGACGCCTGCTGTAAATTTTGAGTTTTCGTGTTTCTCACTCTCTCTCTCTCCGTGGTCGCGTTGATTCTTCTCCGGGTCCTGAGGTTTTTGTTTTCACTCCACATTTCGTGTCAACATCACCGCGCGTTTAAGAGCATCTGGCTGCAATGCATTTCCACGCGACGATGATAAGCCACGATAGTCGAGCTATCGTTTGTGATGACCAGGTCTCAGTTGGCCTTACCCGGTTAAAATATGTACATATGTTGCTTAGCTTAACAGTTTCGCTTTGTCCCACCCAGGAGTCTATCGCTGTGGCCCAGCCTCGCTCAAGGCCGTCAAGATGGGCCATGTCCATCTACCGTACGACACCAAGTTCGTTTTCGCAGAGGTACGGCCACAAGATGTCCTCCTCCTTCACCTCGTCGCTGTTAAGGCTGCTGTAGGTCGGAGAGTGACAAGCGGTGATGCCACAGGTGTGGCGAGAGAGGTGCTGGACGTGGTGTTCCGGGTTTCAGTCACCCATGTGATTGATTAAACTGGGTGCAGTGAGGTGATGGTCTCAGCCTGGTCACCGGTTTTATCTCATCACTTTATCTCTCATCACTTTATCTCTCATCACTGTATCTCTCATCACTTTATCTCTCATCACTTTATCTCTCTTCACTTTATCTCTCATCGCTTTATCTCTCATCACTTTATCTCTCTTCACTTTATCTCTCATCACTTTATCCCTCATCACTTTATCTCTCGTCACTTTATCTCTCGTCGCTTTATCTCTCATCACTTTATCTCTCGTCACTTTATCTCTCGTCACTTTATCTCTCATCAATTTATCTCTCATCGCTTTATCTCTCTTTCTCTCGATGCAGCAGTCGTGTAGGGGGGTTTCAGATGCGATCAGCGGATAGCCTAAATATCCGATAGCAAGTTCGCGAATAGCGACGGAATACTGCACATCAAACCGATTATACACTGGTCAACACACTTTTTCTGGCATAAGGTATTCCAACGGGTTTAATGTAATTTTGGGGTGCTGATTCCAAATCTGGCATCATTTTTTGTCTATCACATCAGGTTTTTGAGATATCAAATTTAGCATTAAAAAAAACGGCAGAAGAGAAATATTAAATAAATGTGGATATCTACATAAAATGATATTATAAACACACTATCCTAAAAATACAGCACCATATTTTAACACTAAAGCAGTCACTGACTCGCAACAACGTGCAATCATAAGTGACAGAGGAGTTAATTTCGGGTAAAATCAATGAAAATGGGGTATGCCGAAAGCATAAAAATGAGTTGCGATAGAGCAAATCTTTGATCAGATTTGGATCAACACCCTGAAATTAGTCTAGAACAGCTGCAAAAGTCCAGGCCAGAATTTTTTTTTTGTTGACCAGTGTTATCGTTAACGCAATGAACAGAGGCTATCTTAATGGACTGGCTCACCCCCCCCTCCCCCCCCCTCTTCGGTGTCTGCCGATGAACGCGCTCGCAGGTGAACAGCGACCGCATCTTCTGGCAGCGCGGGACTGACGGTGTCCTCCGCAAGGTGAACGTGGAGAGCGACAGCATCGGCCAGTTCATCAGCACCAAGGCGGTGGGCAGCGCCAGCCGCGAGGACATCACTCACCTCTACAAGTTCCCCGAGGGTAAGGCCAGCGCCTTGGCAAGGGCGGGGCTGGGGCAGGGTGGGGTGGGGCAGGGTGGGGTGGGGTGGGGTGGGGCGGGGTGGGGCGGGGTGGGGCAGGGTGGGGTGGGGCAGGGCTGGGGCAGGGTGGGGTGGGGCGGTGTGGGGCAGGGCTGGGGCAGGGTGGTATGGGGTGGGGTGGGGCAGTTTGGGGTGGGGTGGGGCGGTGTGGGGTGGGGCAGGGCTGGGGCAGTGTGGGTTGGGGTGAGGTGGGGTGGGGTGGGGCGGTGTGGGGTAGGGCGGGGCTGGGGCAGTGTGGGGTGGGGTGGGGTTGGGCGGTGTGGGGTGGGGTGCGGCGGTGTGGGGTGGGGTGGGGCGGTGTGGGGTGGGGCGGTGTGGGGTGGGGCGGTGTGGGGTGGGGCAGTTTGGGGTGGGGCGGTGTGGGGTGGGGTGGGGCGGGGTGGGGTGGGGCGGTTGCCCTGGGCACCCGGTCCTAGAGGGAGGTGCCACACTGCACGTGCAGCCGAATTGTCGGAGCAGCGGGGGCCTTGGCGTCGTGAGTGGGCGGAGGAACTCTCCGATTGACACGTTGCCCCCGGGTGACAGAGCATCTAGCGATGGTGTCCTGTGCCCATTATTATAAATTTAGCTTCCACGCTAATCCTGCAATGGGATGTGAGGTCTGGCACGCCTCGGCATCGCCCCAGCGCTGTAGAGATGACCGCTTAGAACGAGCGGCATCGCCCGTCTTGCCCCCCCCCCATCCCCGACACGCACAGGCTCGCGGGAGGAGAGGATGGCCGTGGAGCGAGCGTTGAGGTTCGGCTCCGGAGCAGCGCTGCACGGCGACCGGAGCAGCGACCAGGACACGGCCTCAGATGACGTGGGCCCGTGCAGCGAGTCCGACGTCAACGCAGCCCCCGCGCTCGACCCGGCGACGGCCGCCGTGGCCGGAACCGCCGCCGCCGCCGATGGAGACCACGGAACGATCGCGGCCGCGGTGGAGGAGAGCGCACGCGAGGTCGCGGCCTTCGTTCGCGACGCGGGGAGGCCGGCCGCGCGCTCCGCGCTGGAGGAGCCGTCCTCGCCGAGGGCCCAAGAGACGGACGAGTCGGTGGGAGGAGGAGCGGCGGCGGCCGGCGCGCGGCAAGCCCGGCGCCCGGCGCGCGAGCTGGAAGATCGGTCGAGCAGCGGAGAAGACAACACGGATGACGACGGCGGCGAGGTCGGTGACCGTGACGATGACGAGATGAAGACAATTCGGTGCCCGGAGCCGAGAGAATACCGCTACCGGAGGTGTCTACCCATCTCTGAGATCGGTGACACTGACGACGACGACGATGACGACGACGATGACGACTGGAACACCAGCAGTTACTTCAGCAGAGCCTTCGCAGCCACTCACGCCCACGGCTCCAGAAGCACCGTCCGACACTCGGCAGCCGCCCTCGGCAAAAAGGGGTCACCGGGACACGACAGACCGCCGTGGCGCGGCGGCGGCGGCGTTCGCCAGCCCGGGGCCTTCGCCAAAACGGCTGGAGGCGTCGCCCCCTACGCCACGTTCACCGCAAGCCGCCCCACGGGACGTTACCCCGTCAAGGGCGAGGACGTCCACGCGGTCGGGGGAGCCGACCGTGAACCGGGCGAGCCGGCCGGAGGCGCCGCTTGGACGAGCGGCTGTGGACCGGCCGACTCCGCCTCCGTTGCCGCCCGCAGGAGGGGGGCCCCGGTGCCGCCCGCGGCCGCCGCCGCGGTGAACGCTCGGAGCTCCGTCGGCACCGCCACCGAGCCGGCCGCTCGGCCGCCTTACCGGCCGCAAACCTTCAAGGCCATGGGCGCCGGGTCGGGGAAGAGCGAGCCGTGGACGGCAGAGCATCGAGGTGACGAGGTCGTCATCGGAGCAGGAAGAGGGGAATGGTGCGGATCGGCCACCAGCGACTTCCGCTTTGCCAGCGCCAGGGAGTTCGTGGCCACTGGCCCCGTGGATATTGCGCCGACGCCGCCCCGGGCGGTCGGCAATGCCGGCGCCGTGCTCCGGCTCCCGGCGGAGGCGGCGGTGGTGGCTCCGGCCTCCGTGGGATTTGGGGCGCGTTCTGCGTCAGCCGGCGGGCGCTGTTGGTCCAGCCCCTACACGGCGACGGCTGCCGCGGCCGTCTCGTGCGCCCCGGCGTGCTCGTGGCGTCCTCCGCTCGGCGTCGGTGGCATCGGCGGTCAGGCCCTCGTCGCGCCGGGGCAGTCGCCGTTCGCGCCGAACCTCACGACGCAGAGAGGCCAATTTCTCGGCGGCGTGCCTGGCGCGCACGATGGCAACGTGCCGCACCCGGGCGCGCCGCTCCGGCCGTCGGGGGTGGGCAGCGGCCTTCACGAGCGCGGGGCGGGCGGCCGCGTCGGGGAGCCGTCGGCGGGGCCGCTCGCCCACGGAGGCGTGGACGAGGGGTCGCGGGCTTCGCCGGGGGTTCGGAGACGACTGTGCGAGCAGCAGGAGGAGGAGGAGGGGCGCCGCGGGGATCGGTCGGCGTACGGCGGGTGGGGCGCGATCTCCGAGGCGGCTGCGGCCGTGGCGAATGAGCGGCATGCCGGTGCCAGGGGGCCGTTCCCAGAGCCGCGTGACGGCGCCCCGGCCGTGACCGTAGTCGGGGACCGGCGGTCCTTCCCGCGCGGCGTGGCGGCCAATCCGGCGGAGAGCGACGCCTCGGGCAGCGGCGGCGGCGGTGGCGGCGCCTACGGCAGCGCCGGGCGAGCCGCAGGCCCGACGTTTTACGCGGATCGGCTGCGGTGCCTGCTGGCGGAGAACGATCGGCGCCGAGCCGACGTTGCAGCGACCCGCAGGCTGCTCTTGCGCGGCGCGGCTTCGGGCGACGAGGCGATCGTCGGCATGGCCCCAGCGGCCCCGGCGGCGTCGGCGTGGGCCGGCGACCACGTGATCGGGGCCGGGCCCGATCGGGCGCCTCTGTCGGTCAAGGCCGCTGGATCTTTGGCGCCCGTCGCCGGTGCCGAATTCGCGAAGCTGCGCCGCCAGGAAGAGACGGAGCAAACGGAACATCGGAGTCTTCTTCAGCAACAGCAGCAGCAGCAGCAACAGCATTACCATCATCACCACCATCATTACTATCACCAGCATCTGCAGCAGCAGGCCGGACAAGATCATCTCCAACATCAGCAACAGCAGCAGCAAGATCATCATCAGCAGCAGCAGCTGCAGCAACATGACCAACATGAACATGGGCAGCAGCTTCAAGAGCAGTGCCATCATCAGCAAGACCATGAGAATCAGAATCATCATCATCAGCAGCAGCAACTTGAGAAGCATCATCATCATCATCAGCAGCGGCGATGCCGGGACGTGGCGGTGGCCGTGTTCCTGCAGGAGGGGATCGTGCTGGGATCGAACTTCGCGATGCTGGTTCGGGTGACGAGTCTGAGCGACGAGGTGCGGTCGGTGAGCGTGCAGCTGCGTGGCCACGTGGTCACGCTCATGGGCAAGACTCTGGGCGTCTTCAAGGAGGAGAGCTTCGCCATCGTGCTTTGCCCCTTCGACGGTGAGCCAGGGACGAGTGTCTTTGTGCGCGAGTGGCCTGGGGTGCAGAGAAAGATTGGGGGGGGGGGGGGGGTCTCTTTCTCTCGGTCAATCACCTGCACTCGTTGCCGACTCACTCCACTCGCTCAGCCATTCACTCGCTCCCACTCGACCACCCATTCAACCCTCTTGTGCACTCACCCACTCGCTCACCCACTCGATCGCACCCACTCGACCACCCACTCAACCATCTTGCGCACTCACCCACTCGCTCACCCACTCGCTCATCCGCTAACCTACTCAATCGCCCCCACTCGACCACCCACTCAACCCTCTTGCTCACTCACCTACTCTCTCACCCACTCGCTCACCCACTCGATCGCCCCCACTCGACCACCCACTCAACCCTCTTGCTCACTCACCCACTCGCTCACCCACTCGCTCACCCACTCGATCGCCCCCACTCGACCACCCACTCAACCCTCTTGCTCACTCACCCACTCGCTCACCCGCTCACCCACTCAATTGCCCCCACTCCACCACCCACTCAACCCTCTTGCGCACTCACCCACTCGCTCACCCGCTCGCTCACCCATTCGCTCGCGCTCACTCGATCGCCCACTCACCCTCCGGTGCCACCACCCACCCACTCACCCGATCACCCACCCGCTCGTCAACCCATTCGCTAGCCCACTCGATCACCCACTCAACCTCTCGCCCATGCACCCACTCGATCACCCACTCGATAACCCGCCCGCTCGACCGCCCGCCCGCACAGAGCAAGACGCCCTCATCACGGTCACCCCGGGCGAGTACATGGACCTGCTGGCCGATCGCTTCGCCATGATGGTGATGGTGAGCGCCAGCGTGGCCGAGACCGGCCGCTCGCTCCACAAGCTGCACACCTTCCGGCTGCGCGACCCGCACTTGCTTCGCTCACGCTGGGCCTCCAACCCCGCCAGCCTCGCCGCCGTCACCACCACCACCACCACCGCCACCGCCGCCGCCACAGCCACCACTGCCGCCGCCGTCACCGCTGCCACCGCCACCACGGCCGCTGCCAAAATCGCCCACGGCCCGGTACGCTCGTTCTCCTGTGGGCAGTGTTTGTCTGTGGGTAGTGTTAGTCTGTGGGTAGTGTTAGTCCATGGGCAGTGTTGAGCTATGGGTAGTGTTAGTCTATGGGTAGTGTTGGTCTATGGGTAGTGTTGAGTCTATGGGTAATGTTGAGTCTATGGGTAATGTTGAGTCTATGGGTAGTGTTTGTCTATGGGCAGTGTTGAGTCTATGGGCAGTGTTGGTCTATGGGTAGTGTTAGTCTATGGGTAGTGTTGAGTCTGTAGGTATTGTTGAGTCTATGGGTAGTGTTGGTCTATGGGTAATGTTGGTCTATGGGTAGTGTTAGTCCATGGGCAGTGTTGAGCTGTGGGTAGTGTTAGTCTATGGGTAGTGTTGGTCTATGGGTAGTGTTGAGTCTATGGGTATTGTTGAGTCTATGGGTAATGTTGAGTCTATGGGTAATGTTGAGTCTATGGGTAGTGTTTGTCTATGGGCAGTGTTGAGTCTATGGGCAGTGTTGGTCTATGGGTAGTGTTAGTCTATGGGTAGTGTTGAGTCTGTAGGTATTGTTGAGTCTATGGGTAGTGTTGGTCTATGGGTAATGTTGGTCTATGGGTAGTGTTAGTACATGGGCAGTGTTGAGCTGTGGGTAGTGTTAGTCTATGGGTAGTGTTGGTCTATGGGTAGTGTTGGTCTATGGGTAGTGTTGGTCTATGGGTAGTGTTGGTCTATGGGTAGTGTTGGTCTATGGGTAATGTTGAGTGTATGGGTCGTGTTGAGTGTATGGGTCGTGTTGAGTGTATGGGTGATGTTGGTCTATGGGTGATGTTGGTCTATGGGTAGTGTTGAGTCTATGGGTCGTGTTGAGTGTATGGGTCGTGTTGAGTGTATGGGTCGTGTTGAGTGTATGGGTGATGTTGGTCTATGGGTAGTGTTGGTATATGGGTAGTGTTGAGTGTATGGGTCGTGTTGAGTGTATGGGTCGTGTTGAGTGTATGGGTAATTTGGTCTATGGGTAGTGTTAGTCTATGGGTAGTGTTAGTCTATGGGTAGTGTTGAGTCTATGGGTAGTGTTGAGTCTATGGGTAGTGTTAGTCTATGGGTAGTGTTAGTCTATGGGTAGTGTTAGTCTATGGGTAGTGTTGAGTCTATGGGTAATTTGGTCTATGGGTAGTGTTAGTCTATGGGTAGTGTTGAGTCTATGGGTAGTGTTTGTCTATGGGCAGTGTTGAGTCTATGGGCAGTGTTGAGTCTATGGGCAGTGTTGGTCTATGGGTAGTGTTAGTCTATGGGTAGTGTTGAGTCTGTAGGTATTGTTGAGTCTATGGGTGGTGTTGGTCTATGGGTAATGTTGGTCTATGGGTAGTGTTAGTCCATGGGCAGTGTTGAGCTGTGGGTAGTGTTAGTCTATGGGTAGTGTTGGTCTATGGGTAGTGTTGGTCTATGGGTAGTGTTGGTCTATGGGTAGTGTTGGTCTATGGGTAATGTTGAGTGTATGGGTCGTGTTGAGTGTATGGGTGATGTTGAGTGTATGGGTGATGTTGGTCTATGGGTAGTGTTGAGTCTATGGGTAGTGTTGAGTGTATGGGTCGTGTTGAGTGTATGGGTGATGTTGGTCTATGGGTAGTGTTGAGTCTATGGGTAATGTTGAGTGTATGGGTCGTGTTGAGTGTATGGGTCGTGTTGAGTGTATGGGTCGTGTTGAGTGTATGGGTCGTGTTGAGTGTATGGGTCGTGTTGAGTGTATGGGTAGTGTTGAGTGTATGGGTAGTGTTGAGTGTATGGGTCGTGTTGAGTGTATGGGTAGTGTTGAGTGTATGGGTAATTTGGTCTATGGGTAGTGTTAGTCTATGGGTAGTGTTAGTCTATGGGTAGTGTTGAGTGTATGGGTAGTGTTGAGTGTATGGGTCGTGTTGAGTGTATGGGTCGTGTTGAGTGTATGGGTCGTGTTGAGTGTATGGGTAGTGTTGAGTGTATGGGTAGTGTTGAGTGTATGGGTAGTGTTGAGTGTATGGGTCGTGTTGAGTGTATGGGTGATGTTGGTCTATGGGTAGTGTTGAGTCTATGGGTAGTGTTAGTCTATGGGTAATTTGGTCTATGGGTAGTGTTAGTCTATGGGTAGTGTTAGTCTATGGGTAGTGTTAGTCTATGGGTAGTGTTAGTCTATGGGTAGTGTTGAGTCTATGGGTAGTGTTAGTCTATGGGTAGTGTGAGTCTATGGGTAGTGTTGAGTCTATGGGTAGTGTTGAGTCTATGGGTAGTGTTAGTCTATGGGTAGTGTTAGTCTATGGGTAGTGTTAGTCTATGGGTAGTGTTGAGTCTATGGGTAATTTGGTCTATGGGTAGTGTTAGTCTATGGGTAGTGTTGAGTCTATGGGTAGTGTTTGTCTATGGGCAGTGTTGAGTCTATGGGCAGTGTTGGTCTATGGGTAGTGTTAGTCTATGGGTAGTGTTGAGTCTGTAGGTATTGTTGAGTCTATGGGTGGTGCTGGTCTATGGGTAATGTTGGTATATGGGTAGTGTTAGTCCATGGGCAGTGTTGAGCTGTGGGTAGTGTTAGTCTATGGGTAGTGTTGGTCTATGGGTAGTGTTGGTCTATGGGTAGTGTTGGTCTATGGGTAGTGTTGGTCTATGGGTAGTGTTGGTCTATGGGTAATGTTGAGTGTATGGGTCGTGTTGAGTGTATGGGTCGTGTTGAGTGTATGGGTGATGTTGGTCTATGGGTAGTGTTGAGTCTATGGGTAGTGTTGAGTGTATGGGTCGTGTTGAGTGTATGGGTCGTGTTGAGTGTATGGGTCGTGTTGAGTGTATGGGTGATGTTGGTCTATGGGTAGTGTTGAGTCTATGGGTAGTGTTGAGTGTATGGGTCGTGTTGAGTGTATGGGTGATGTTGGTCTATGGGTAGTGTTGAGTCTATGGGTAGTGTTGAGTGTATGGGTCGTGTTGAGTGTATGGGTCGTGTTGAGTGTATGGGTCGTGTTGAGTGTATGGGTAGTGTTGAGTGTATGGGTCGTGTTGAGTGTATGGGTGATGTTGGTCTATGGGTAGTGTTGAGTCTATGGGTAGTGTTGAGTGTATGGGTCGTGTTGAGTGTATGGGTCGTGTTGAGTGTATGGGTGATGTTGGTCTATGGGTAGTGTTGAGTCTATGGGTAGTGTTGAGTGTATGGGTCGTGTTGAGTGTATGGGTCGTGTTGAGTGTATGGGTCGTGTTGAGTGTATGGGTGATGTTGGTCTATGGGTAGTGTTGAGTCTATGGGTAGTGTTGAGTGTATGGGTCGTGTTGAGTGTATGGGTGATGTTGGTCTATGGGTAGTGTTGAGTCTATGGGTAGTGTTGAGTGTATGGGTCGTGTTGAGTGTATGGGTCGTGTTGAGTGTATGGGTCGTGTTGAGTGTATGGGTAGTGTTGAGTGTATGGGTCGTGTTGAGTGTATGGGTGATGTTGGTCTATGGGTAGTGTTGAGTCTATGGGTAGTGTTGAGTGTATGGGACGTGTTGAGTGTATGGGTGATGTTGGTCTATGGGTAGTGTTGAGTCTATGGGTAGTGTTGAGTGTATGGGTCGTGTTGAGTGTATGGGTCGTGTTGAGTGTATGGGTCGTGTTGAGTGTATGGGTAGTGTTGAGTGTATGGGTCGTGTTGAGTGTATGGGTAATTTGGTCTATGGGTAGTGTTGGTCTATGGGTAGTGTTGGTCTATGGGTAATTTGGTCTATGGGTAGTGTTAGTCTATGGGTAGTGTTAGTCTATGGGTAGTGTTAGTCTATTGGTAGTGTTGAGTCTATGGGTAATTTGGTCTATGGGTAGTGTTAGTCTATGGGTAGTGTTGAGTCTATGGGTAATTTGGTCTATGGGTAGTGTTAGTCTATGGGTAATGTTGGTCTATGGGTAGTGTTGGTCTATGGGTAATGTTGGTCTATGGGTAGTGTTAGTCTATGGGTAATGTTGGTCTATGGGTAGTGTTAGTCTATGGGTAATGTTGGTCTATGGGTAGTGTTAGTCTATGGGTAGTGTTGGTCTATGGGTAGTGTTAGTCTATGGGTAATGTTGGTCTATGGGTAGTGTTGGTCTATGGGTAGTGTTAGTCTATGGGTAGTCATCTTCTTGGTTCTTTTGGTAAAGTCACGTAGAAGGGAAGTAATAAAATAATAAAAATAAAACATAATAAAATAATTATCACGACGTTTCGGCCACAACGCAAGCAGCCATCCTCAGGCTTGCGTTGTGGCCGAAACGTCGTGAGAATTATTTTATTTTGTTTTATTTTTATTATTTTATTACTTCCCTTCTACGTGACTTTACCGAAAGAACCAAGAAGATGAATCCCTGCAGTCACGAAAGCTTTAAATCGAAATCTATGGGTAGTGTTGAGTCTATGGGTAGTGTTGAGTGTATGGGCAATGTTAGTCTATGTGCAGTGTTGGTCTAGGTGTAGTGTTGAGTCTATGGGTAATGTTAGTCAATGGGTAGTGTTGGTCTATGGGTAGTGTTGGTCTATGGGTAGTGTTGGTCTATGGGTAGTGTTATTATACGGGCAATGTAAGTCTATGGGCAATGTAAGTCTATGGGCAATGTTAGTCTATGGCCAATGTTAGTCTATGGGCAATGTTATTCTATGGGCAATGTTAATCTATTTATACGTACTTGTGAGCCACGCCCATTCTCAACGTCGATCACGGCCTTCCTTCCACTCAGCGCTGGGCGTGATTATTACTCAAAAGCCCTCAAATACTCGTGGAATCGACGGCCAAACATTTCCCCAAACGCAGCAGCAGCAGTAGCAGCTCGCTTGCCGAACTCGTTAAAGAGCATAAGGCATCGTTGTGCGAACTCCGGTCATCCTTGTGTAGTAGGTTCAATGAGACGTGGGCGACGTAGTCGGAGACACACTTATTCATTAAACGTTTCACTCAATACAGGCCAAGGTATACAACACTCGAAGGGGTATCGGCCCCTTCACCCGTCTAACAGGGAGACTCCACTATCTCTATCCCGGCTAGCCTACTCCCAGGTCCTCCACTCGAGAGCTAGGGGAGGCTAGCTGATCCAGCTCTGGCCAAGCTGGGATCACGGCACCCTGAGTCCCCAGACCGGCTCTTACAAAAGCATCGGCTCTGAGCTCTCGGGGCCACGCCACTGGCTTGCCCCGGTCGCTCCTTAGAAGGACGGCGATCCAGGGGAGTCCCAGGGCCTATCTAGCCGGTCTTCCTTCTTCACTGGCTTAAGCTGAACACTGAACCCCCGAGCCCACCGGCTCACCGCCTTATATAGCAACTCCCCCCCCCCCGAGGGGTGGGGCCATGGGGGATCACAGCGCCGTTTCAGCCCCCCAGGGCTAACCGATGCGGACGTGGATGTAAGCATCCTTGCGGGCATAACCACCCCTGGTGTGTTTGTTCGCCCTCCCGTAACACCTCTACACTTGCAGCAGCAGCAGCAGCAGCGGCAGCGGATTTTGGCTCAACTGTCGAGCAAAGACGGTGGTCACCGCATCGCGCGACGCCTTCAGATGCCCTGTTTTCTGCGGTCGTCTGGAACGCTCTTTCTCCCGATGTTAGGAAGCCACTGTTGATATGCACTTTGAAATCATCAAAATTGACAAACTCGTTTCTTTACAACTGCATGTTGTGTTTAGTTTTGTTGTCCTTCACCAGCACCTCCAATTAGCACGGTTGGCTACGTACTGTGCGAAAGAAGTTCAACATACACTGCACTGCATACACCCTCCTGCGCTGGAGGCCCCTGCACCAGAGGTCGCAACCGGGTACCCGATACCCGTACCCTGCCCGATACCCGGCTACCCGTACCCGGCCGGGTACGGGTACCTGTTTGCGACCCTGGTGCGGCCGGGTACGGGTAGGCCGTGAGTCACTGGTGAGTAACCGTTTGTCACTCATTTCCTAACGTCTTGTCTCTTCTCACAATTCAAGATCCTAGAATAAACCCACCCGCGCCTGCAACATGGCTTCATCCCAGAGATCGCAATCGGTATGGTAGGGTACGGGTACGGGTACCCGTTTTCGACCCTGGTGCGGCCGGGTACGGGTACGGGTAAGGAATCAAAACCCGTTTGCGACCTCTGCCCTGCACGGGTCAAATGTCAACGTTCCCTTGGGCAGGTGGCTGACCAGAGCTGCCGTGGGGAAGACGCCGGCGCGGTGAACGTGGCCTCGGCAAGGGGACACGGCGATCGGGAGGAGTTCGGTGGAGTCAACGGGTACGAATAACTCCCTCGGCGCTTTTGTCCGACCTGCAGTGGATTGTGTATGAATGTAAAAATAAATTCCACCAGATCGTTTGCAATGTTGTGAAGAAGTAAAAAAAAAAAGTTGGTCACTATTTTGTGACGGCAGTGTTTGTGAAAGTTATCAATGCGTAATGTATCTTTTCAAGTGGTACAAAAACTGCCACCTTTATACAAGGCATCATGTTTGCAATAACCACAACACAAGCAGTCAAAATGCAAACAAAAAGAAACAACTCTGATGATGATAATGATATGCACTGTCCTTGAAGTTGATTGGTACACACCCGAGACAGCTTTTCTTAGAGCCTAGTCTCCATTGGTGTTGGACCAGATGATGCCAAAAGGCGTACAACTCAAAAACAGCGCACTATAAGAGTATTGAGAGCTCGGGGTAAGCATTTACACTATGAGACCTCCTTTACCAGTGGCAAAAAATATATAAAGGTGTCAGTTTTTGTACCAGTTGAAAGGGTAAAAACCTATTACTATATTTTGCCACTGGTAAAGGATGTCTCATAGCGTAATGTATCTATCGATGTGTGACATCAATCAGGAAATGTCTACTGATCGGAAGTAAGTTATCATTAAGCAATGACGATTGTTCAATCGTGGCTGTATGGACGCTGCTACACGATCAGAATATGTATTTATGCTGCAGGAGGAATCCGATGAGTGAAAAGCTATTTTTTCACAGTTGTCCAGTAGGGGGCACGCGATCAGAACGTTGCCACAAACAGTACAAAACAATTAACCCGTAAAAACAAAGTTTTTCACTATAAATCCTTTATATGCGTGGCATCGGTTTTATTTTATTATTCATTTCTGTTTTTCTTGAATAAGAGTTTCATTTTTATCACATTGGTATTTTAAATTAAATATAAAAAATAAATTTCCTAAAAAGTGGAAAATTTTGCAAATGTTTTTTCACGAAAATAAATTGTCACGCACAACGAGTCTGTGTGCAAAATGTCAGCTCGATTGGATCGCGGGAAGTGGGATAAAAAAAACGACCGAAAGATTTGCACGGTCGTAAGCGCGCAAGCAAGTGAACTTAATATAAAGGATTTAAAAATGCCTCTCAGCTATCACGGCAAACATGGCACTTGCAGACCAGAGGCTCGCGGGTTTGATTCCATCTCCTGGCACGGAAGTTGCAACAATGCGGGGGGGGGGGAGGGGAAAAGTTTATCAAATTAATCCCACCCTCAAGCTCTTACAATAATAACAACAACAACATCGACAACAATGATAACAACAACATCCTCGCCCAATTCAATAGACCAGTTTATAAACCACCTAATCTCTGATAATTGGTTTTTTACCCTTCTATCTGGCAACAAAACTGACACCATTTTTACAAGGAGTCATGTTTGCATAGACCACAATACCTGCAGTCATAATGCAAACAAAAAACATAACTCTGATAATGTATGCACTGTCCTTGAAAAAGGGGTAAGTTTTGTTGCCAGATAGAAGGGTAAATAAACAATTCTCATCTTTTTAACTGGCAAATGAGGTTCCAATGGTGTTTAAACACCGAATCTCTTTCAACACTCCGATTTAAAGCTTTCGTGACTGCAGGGATTCATCTTCTTGGTTCTTTCGGTAAAGTCACGTAGAATGGAAATAATAAAACATTAAAAATTAAACATTATAAAATAATTCTCACGACGTTTCGGCCACAACGCAAGCAGCCGTCCTTCAGACGCTGTCTTTCTGACAGACCTGTTCTTCACCTGAGGACGGCTGCTTGCGTTGTGGCCGAAACGTCGTGAGAATTATTTTATTATGTTTTATTTTTATTGTTTGATTATTTCCATTCTACGTGACTTTAGCGAAAGAACCAAGAAGATGACTCTTTCAACGCCTTCAACGTTTGGTGCTTGTGTGCGTTGCCGGCAAACCGTGCCATTATTTTGTCGGCTTTTTTTTCTGGTGGCCTTCACTGGGCCCCTTTCCTTACTCCCCAACCCGCGTTCATCGAACCCGTGGCGTAAAGTAGTAAATAAATCGCGTCTGTGCCGCAGGCCCGGGCGTCTCCTGCTGCCGGCGTACGCCCTCTACGTGCCCCTCGTGGTACAGGGCCGAGGCGGCGGCCTCTTCGCCAGCACGGACTGCCTGTGGCAGCCGGCAGCGGTGCCGGTACGAGCCGGGGATGAGTGCGGGCAGGATCGAGACGGAATCCTCGTGTAGGGAAGGACCTCCTACCCCCCCCCCCCCCCACGGCTGCAAGAGCTCACGCAGGGACCGTCACGAGAGAGAGAGAGAGAGACGGAGAGATGTGGGCCCCTACTCTTGTCACGAGCCACGGGGAGGATGTAGATGATATCCGACGTTTCGCACCGACCCACCCACCCACAACCCAACCGCCCACCCAGCCGGCAGCTGCTGGGCTGTGCTGCGCCTGTATAATTAAAACTGCTGCTACTAAACTGCTATTTTTATTTTGGCAGGTAAGACACACCGAGCTGTACAGCGACTTGGTCACAAATGATAGCTCAACTTAGTGGCTTGTCACGTCGCAATTTGTAGCAGCAGAATGTTTCTAAATGTGGACGGAAAAACCCGGAGGACCCAGAAGAAAATCCACGCACCCTCGGGGAGAACACGCAGACTCCACATATACAGCAGGCGTCAGGACCGGGATCCAACCCACAAACTCCTGTATACCAGGCGAGGGAGTCAACATCTCGCCACGGTGGCGAGGGAGTAAACGTCTCACTGCAGCGTGCAGCAAGTGAGGGTTGGCGGAGGCCCTCAACGGTACCGGCTCTGGGTTCGAATCCAGGTTCAGCCGCCCACTCTGATTTAAACCAAGTTCCCAAGTTGAGTTGATAATCTTCTTGGTTCTTTCGATAAAGTCACGTAGAATGGAAATAATAAAATAATAAAAATAAAACATAATGAAATAATTCTCACGACGTTTCGGCAACAACGCAAGCAGCCGTTCTCAGGTGGAGAACAGGTCTGTCGAGAAGACAGAGTCTGAATGACACACCCCAGGCTTGGAGTGACTATTTAAGCTGGGATAGAGGGGGGAAGAGCGCCTTGACAAAATAATTTGTATAGAATTATTTTTATTATTTTATTATTTCCATTCTAAGTGACTTTACCGAAAGAACCAAGAAGATGAATCCCTGCAGTCACGAAAGCTTTAAATCGAAATTGAGTTGATAAGTTTAAGTCGGGTCATCAATTGACTCGCATAGAGACCCCTAGACTCGCATGCGCACCCACATAGAGTTGCATCGAGATGCACAGACTCGCACAGAACTGAGGTTGTCATTAGAACTAGGTCCTTGATATTCACCCCCTCGTGACAGACGTGGGTTTCTCCGGATAGTCCAGCTTCCCTCCGTTCGTATAGCCACTCGTTATGAATGGAGTTGGCGATTCATCCACATGTAGGACCGCAGAGCTTGGGCAACCCTTGGCGCCGGTTGCGGCCGCCTTCCTTCCCCGCTTGTCTGTGGCTTCCCGCGAGCCTTTGAATCATTCCCTGTCTGAATCATTCCCTGGTGAACGAAAGCTGCGTGCGTTTACAATGTGTTATTTTTATTGTTGTTGTTGAGATGCTCCCAGCACATGGTGCGAAGAGTCTCTCAGGACACGGAGCGAAACGTGGGACATCGTGCCATTAAAGCACCCCACAGGGCGCGTTGTTAGCTTCGATTGGTGTGGAGCGGGCATGACACAAAGCTTTATATTAGTCCATTTATATCAAATATATATAAACACATTTAAACGAATATATTTATCTAGTATGGTCTCACTAGGCACTGAGACTCTTGTATGAAGAGCGTCCTATCTTAAGATGTTTGGTCAAATCATACCCCTATTATATATCATTTATGCTTAAAGTTTTCTGGGAGGCCAATAAATCACTGCAGTTGAGAACCCAGAGCCGGTACCGTTGAGGTTCTGGGTTCGAATCCCGGTTCATCCGCCCACTGTGATTAAACCAGGTTGATGGCATCAGCCCGGTCACCAATTGACTCGTACGGAGACCCCTAGACTCGCATGCCGACCCCACATAGAATCGCATTGAGATGCACAGACTTTGCACAGAATTGAGTTGTCATTGAAACCGGTCACCAATGACTGAAAAAAATAAAACACCCCAATCACGTTACTTGTATTCCTGCACCTAATTTATCAATCGTCTTGTTCACACACTCACACGGCAGCCGACACGCTCACACGGCAGCGTACATCATTTGGGAAATTCGTTTAAAAGATAAATGTATATAGGGGAATGGTGGTACGGGCTGCAACACATTGCCGAAGGGGAAAAGGAAGGGGGTTGGGGTGAGGGTCAGATGGTGCTGTTCTATACAATGAAACGCAAACATCAATGGCTCTTAGCCACAATCGAGATTAATAACCATGAACATAAAGTGCACGGACCATAAAGTGCTGGTCTCCTAGCAGAGACGTCTCGCGTGGTAAGAGGCGGGTACAAATGATGAGCTACTTCTAGATTTGAAGTTTTCGTGACTGCAAGGATCCATACTCTTTGGTTCTTTCGGTAAAGTCACGTAGGTAAAAATAAAAAATATAAAAGTTTAAAATAACTAAATTAAATCACGACGTTTCGGAGGCAACACAAATTGGGACAACCACAGCATAAAAAAATAGAATTACTGTAGTGGGCATCAGTAGTTCAGTTTTTTTGCCCACCAGTAACTCTGTTTTTTTAATGATGTGGTTGTCCCACCTGATGACGGAAACTTGTGTTGCCTCCGAAACGTCGTGATTTAATTTAGTTTATTTTTATTTTCACCTACGTGATTTTACCGAAAGAACCAAGAAAATGTAATCCTGCGTCAAAATGTATTTGCGACCTGAAAGTGAGAGGTTTGTGTGTGGTGTATAAGATAATGATGATGCTGCTGCTGCTGCTGCTGCAGCTGCTTGATTGCTGCTGTTCAAATAAAAAGGCCCATCTGATTCGCGTTCGTCTGCTGTGTTTTATTTGGGTTTATAGAGATATAGGTTTACATGGATTTTTTCAAAGTTATATATTGAATTATAGTTTAGACAATAACAACAACAACCATCACCGTTCGTCACTCATTTATTGTTTACAGGAGGTCGTGGGTTCGATGCCGACCCTGACGCCTGCAGCTGTATATTTGGAGTTTGCGTGTCTCTCTCTCTCTCTCCGTGGCCACGTGGATTTTTCTCCGGGTCCTCCTGGTTTTCCCCCTCCACATTTAGAATCAACGTCACGCGTTTTAGAGTCTTTGCCTGCTGCAAATTTCCGCCTGATAAGCCACTTCGAGCTATCATTTATGGCCAGGTCGCTTCTGCTAAAAGAAATAGTTTTAGATGCACCAACTCTCAACTGTGCCAACTTGCTGCGTTTTAATCGCCCCCGGCGCTCCACTCGTTGTTGTGAGCGTCGCTCCTCTGCCCACCCGCTGCCAAATTGCTGCACAATAATAGACATAATGACCCCCCCACCCTCCAGCTCCTCCCACCCCCTAGCCACTAATTAATCTCAACAGGTCCAGTACTATATTCTTGGTTCTTTCGGTAAAGTCACGTAGAAGGGAAATAACAAAATAATAAAAATATAAAACAATAAAATTCTCACGACGTTTCGACTGAAATACAAGCAATCATCATCAGGTGTGAAATCCACCTGATGACGATTGCTAGAATTGTATTGTTTTATATTTTTATTATTTTATTATTTCCCTTCTACGTGACTTTACCGAAAGAACCAAGAATATGAATCCCTGCAGTCACGAAAGCTTTAAATCGAAATGTACTAGGTTTGTTTTCTCATTCATTCGTACCTGATGACGATTGCTTGTGTTGCAATCGAAACGTCGTATTCTATTATTATTTAATTTATTTCTACATAACTTTACTAACAGAAACAAAGAGTAAATTCCTGCAGTCACGAAAGCTTCGAATCGATCTTCTTGGTTCTTTCGGTAAAGTCACGTAGAAGGGAAATAATAAAATAATAAAAATATAAAACAATAAAATTCTCACGACGTTTCGACTGCAACACAAGCAATCATCATCAGGTGTGAAATCCACATGATGATGATCGCTAGAATTGTATTGTTTTATAAGTTTATTATTTTATCATTTCCCTTCTACGTGACTTTACCGAAAGAACCAAGAATATGAATCCCTGCAGTCACGAAAGCTTTTCAATCAAAGGTCCAGTACTGTTCGTGAGTGCCAATTGAGGCCGGAACAGCACACAAACGAGCAGAGTGGCCGGCAACGCGCCCGGCCGCCTTTGTCTTCCCAGTGCCCATGCATGCAAACGAATACCACACCAACCTGCCTTTGTCTCCCCCAGTGCTGCTGATTTCACACGCCGCACCAGGAACTACGAATACGCGCGCGTGCGCGTGTGCGCGTGCGTGTGATGGGGAGCGGTGGTGCAACGGTTAGCACGCTGCGCTGCGAACCCGGCCACCCGAGTTCGATTCCCGCTCGCGGCCAACCAACACCGACGGTGACGCACACCTGACTCAGCCTCGAGTGAGTACCTGTTGCGGTGTTATAGTAAACATCGGCAGTTGGGGAGACAAAGGCGGTCCGGACCGTGGTGGTGACCACGTGACACATTGGCGGCCTTCACAGGGGCTCCTACTCGTTCACGGCACTTGCCCCAACAGTCTGTCAAGGCTATACAGGGGGGATATTTGTCTTTGTGTTGCGCAACGACGCGATTGATGAACAAACATCGCCTCCTCGCGGAGGGTCGTCGAGGGTTGCCACCGAGAAGAATGGACAGGGAAGCATCGGGGGTCTCGTTAGGACGAGATCGGGGGTGGTCCTACAACATCGGGGGGTCTCGTTCGGACGAGATCGTCTCGGTAATCCGCCCGATTCGCCATCTCCCGCTGTCAAAACAAAACCCGCAGGGCGCCCGGCACCCGCCACTCTGCCAAATCAACAAACACACGAGCGAGCGAGCGAGCGCGCGCACGCACACTTCCGAATAATGAAAACAAAAGGCAAAGACAAAGATCCCCCGTATAGCCTCCACGGGCTGTTTGGAGAAAGTGCTGTTAGCCTATGAAGGCCGGAACGGTACACGAGGAGGTGGGAGGCCAGCACCACGCCTGGCCGCCTTTGTCTCCCCAGTGGCGACGTCTTTACGCACCGCACCGGGTACTAATCGTCTCACCAACAAACGACGTCACACTTCCATTGTGACGCTTCTGCGTCACGTGGGGGGTGAGGGGGCAGGGCGGTGTGGGGGGCGGGGAGCTAATCCGCGCATCTGGCGTTCCTCTCAATGGCACTGCAGTGATAATAACAATAACAGCAATGGTTGTCGCGAAACGGAACGTTCCATTTGCAGCCCCTTGTTTTCAATCCACTGCTGGATGAGTCATAATGGTGACGACGACGACGGCTCGTCACGCCGTGCCGCAACCGTCGCTCGGTGCATACGTACCATGTTGAACTTCTTTCACACCATACGTAGGCAACCGCGCCAATCTCGTCGGGAGAGGAGATAGAGAGCGAGAGAAAGGGGGGCACGACTCAGAGGCACCAGGAAGATGGTGAACCACAGACGAGTGGCAAGGGAGCAGCCACGCGGTGGTGGTGAGGAGCCGACGCTATCAACAATTGCCCAATCTCTGTGGTCCTCTATGTATGTGCGTAATGACGACATGACACACTTCTCTTGAGATGGCACTTTATTTAAGACGCGTTCGCTTGACATCAGGCAAGAGGCCTCCACTGCAACAGCCCCGAGTCTCCCGCGCCACTCCCCCTTATATACCGACACGAGGCCACGCCCCCCTTCCCGAACCTTCTCGCTGACTCTGGACGCTCGCTCCACCGGCAGACTCCACCGCCCTCTTCCGTCGCCTGACCACCCCCCCTTCTCGAACATTCCCGTGGCCACCAGTCCCTTCGCACTCGCAGCTGACTCCCCTGTCATTACCTCCCGTGGCCACCAGTCCCTTCATACTCACAGCTGACTCCCCTGTCACTACCTTCCGTGGCCACTAGTCCCTTCGCACTCGCAGCTGACTCCCCTGTCACTACCTCCCGTGGCCACTAGTCCCTTCGCACTCACAGCTGACTCCCCTGTCACTACCTTCCGTGGCCACTAGTCCCTTCGCACTCGCAGCTGACTCCCCTGTCACTACCTTCCGTGGCCACTAGTCCCTTCGCACCGCATGCAGGCTCTCTTGTCATTGCACATGCCACGGTGGTATCGGTTGATGAATGAGTGTATATACACGTGGGAGGAAACTAGAGCACCCAGAGACATCGCACGCGTGCGAGGGGGCAACACTCTATCCCCGTACAGATGGGTGGGGGGGGGGGCAGGAGGAAAGCGTGGCGTTCACACGTGTGCTGTGTTCACCTGGCGAGCAAGAAGTTCAACATACGTACATACAGTTCAACACGTGTAAGGCTTTCGCGACCAATATTATTCATAATCAACGTTTTTGGGTTTAGATCGCGTTATTTATAAATGTGTCGTAACCCTCCACCACCCGACACGGCCAATCAGTAAAAAAGTGTCACGTTGACAAACGACAAATAGTTCACTGCTTCAGCTCACCGGTGTGTTGAAGCGTGAACTATTTTGTCTTTTGTCAACGTGACACTTTTTTACTGATTGGCCGTGTCGGGTGGTGGAAGGTTACGGCACATTTATAAATAACGCGATCTAAACCCAAAAACGTTGATTATGATTACGTACATACATCTGTGCGGTGATCCACCAACCCCCGTCGTTGCCGGCGTAACCACCACCACCGTCACGGCCAGGCTGAGAAGTGTGTGTTTGTGGGTGTGAGTGAGTGTGAGGACGGGCGAGTGCTAATCCCTCCAGTTATAAGTGCCCGTGCGCGTCTTTAATCCGGCAGTCAAAGCACAGCGACGGGACGGAGTCGCAAGAGGGCTCAGGGCGAGAGCTCACTGCACGCAGCTGACGGGCGGTAGGGGGCTCACAGACACGCGGTAGGGGGCTCACAGACGGTAGGGAGCTCACAGACGCGTCGTGCACCTGGAGCCAGGGGGTGGGCAACATGCGGCTCAGGAGTCGCATGCGGCGGCTCTTTGGCTGCCCCCCCCCCCTTGTGGCTCTTTTGGCTGCCCCCCCTTACGGCTCTTTTGGCTGCCCCCCCCCCCCCCTTGTGGCTCTGTTGGCTGTCCCCCCTTGTGGCTTTTTTGGCTGCCCCCCCACCCTCCCATGCGGGCAGCCGGTTTAAAATAAAAATAACTGGAATGTTAAATGTAAATGTGTGTACGGATAATTCATTAAATATGTCGGGAAATGTGGTCACAGTTGAGTATCTTGGTGACCACAAAATGTACAGCAGTCGACCTGCAGTGCTAAAGAGCAGCAAGGGGTGGGGGAAACGACACTAAATTAGACGCCGTTTATTCCATCGCCGATTGTATTTAAAGTCGGATTGTGTAGTTTTATTTTTATTATTTTATTATTTTTCCCTTCTACGTGACTTTACCGAAAGAACCAAGAATACGAATCCCTGCAGTCACGAAAGCTTTAAATCGAAAACATTCAGATTGTGTCGTCTGCTGTGTTGCCCGCTGTGTGTTGTGCGCGCACAAGTAGCTCTGCATGTGATGCGGCTGTCCAACTATTGTTGATCAAAGACACAAAAAATGTCTCTCTGCTTCGTCTTCGAAAGGTTTTCCAACGCCTACGCTGGACAGAGCAGTGCGATGACAATTCGAAAGTTGCGTACAGCGTCCCAGACGTCAGTGTCGTGGTTATCCTGCCGCAGGCTGCATGGTCAATTGATTCCATCCACCTTCTTTGTTGACATTATGTAATCCTGGAATTCGTGTTGTAGTCGTATCGTCAATGTATCGTTATCATCATCGATGTCGTAATTATGATCACACTGCGTCGTCTTCATCGTTGCCGTCACAACGCTACGTCGTTCTCAGCATCGTTACCATCGTAACACCACACCATCGCATCATCAATAATCGCACTGCATCATCATCGTATCATTACCATCACCGCACCAACATCATGCATCGTACTACATCAGCAGCATTACCATAGTCACACCACATAATCATCACATCATCATTCATCACATCACATCATCATCTTCTTTACCATCAATGACACCACATCGTAATCAATCACACCACCACATCATCATCACCACCACATAATTATCACCACCACCCCCACCATAACACTACATCACACCACATCATCATCATCTTTACCATCAAAGACATCACATTGTAATCAATCACACCACCACACCATCATCATCATCACCACCACATGATTATCACCACCACCATAACACTACATCACACCGCATCATCATCATCACCACACCAAACTCGGCTTTTTGTTGTTGTTATTGTTGTTGTTTTGTTGTTGTTGTTGTTGTTGTTGTTCTCAGTTCATCCCGAGTCTCTGGGCTGGCGCGAGCTCTCGAAATCGTCCGCTCCAGGAGGAAGAGGGGAACGATGCTGGCGACACGCGCATTGCTGTTTGCATTGGGACTTCCCACAGCCGCATTTACCTTCACCACAGGTGAGACGGACAGAATCAGATTCTTTATTTCATAGGTAATAGAATCTTCCCACAGTCACCTTCACCTGCACCACAGTTGAGCTGAATAGAATCAGATTATTTATTTCATAGGTAATAGAATCTTCCCACAGCCACCTTCACCACAGATGGGACGAACAGAATCAGAATCTTGATTTCATAGGTAATAGAATCTTCCTAAAGCCGCAATCACCTGCACCACAGGTGAGACGGACAGAATCTGATTCTTTATTTCATAGGTAATAGAATCTTCCCAAAGCTACCTTCACGTTAACCACAGTTGAGCTGGATAGAATCAAATTATTTATTTCATAGCTCATAGAATATTCCCAAAGCCGCATTCACCTTCACTACAGGTGAGACGGACAGCATCAGCATCCTTACTTCATAGGTAATAGAATCTTCCCACAGCCACCTTCATCACAGGTGAGACGGACATAATCTTTATTTTATACTGGAGGAATCCGATTAGCTATTTTTTCACCACAGATATCTAATAGTGGGCAGGCCAGAACATTGCAACAACAAAACACGACATGAGTACAAAGTACAGGAAAGCTAAACAATTCACTTAAGTGTAAATACAACTAAACTTTTCTTTTGAATCTTAACAGGTAAAGCCCACTGAGCTATTAGCTTATTATTCACGCCGTCGCAAGTGATAGCTCAACGAAAGTGGGCTCATCACGTGGACATTTATAGCAGCAAAATCATCTGAACAATAACAGACGCACGATTCTAAATGTGCAGGGTGAAAAAATAAAACCTGAGCATGCGGAGAAAAATTCCACGTCTACCACGCATACCGTCTGCGACGACTGCCGGCGTCTATAAAGTTAGACAAATATAAAACAAACAAAAAACTAAACTTGTTTTATTTTTCTTAGAAGGGAAATAATAAAATAATAAAAATAAAACATAATAAAATAATTCTCACGACGTTTCGGCCACAACGCAAGCAGCCGTCCTCAGGTGAAAGACAGCGTCTGAATGAACACCACCAGGCTTGGCAGCGTATATTTAAGCTGGGTTGGAGGGGGGAAGGTGCGCCTTGACAAAGGAATTTGCATATCAAGAGGAATTTAGCATATTTATGGCAAATGCAGATATGGGATTAGTCACTACTTGTGGAATGCGTAGGAGGTGGGGGGGGGTTCAAAGTCATATTATGCCCGTGTATTATGCATTATGCAGGATTAGCAGCATCAAAGGGAGGGAGTAGGGTTAGCAGTAATAGAGGGAAGGAATTTTAATAGTAAGGAGCTGCAGCAGCTAAACCACCACGTAAAAAACTAAAATCGAATTTTGCCAGGTAAGGCCCACTGAGCGATGTGGCTCTTTTTAAATCCTTTATATTAAGTTCGCTTGCTTGCTTAGGACCGTGCAAATCTTTCGGTCATTTTTTAACCCACTTTCCGTGATCCAATCGAGCTGACATTTTCCACACAGACTCGTTGTGCGAGACAATTAATGTTCGTGAAAATTTTTTCCCAAAATTTTACACTTTTTAGGACAAAAATATTATATTTAATTACCAATTGCTTAATGGTGCAATGCAATCATCTGACCCATAGGTGGCAGCCATCTCAAGCCAGAGGACGAGAGGACTCTAGCCGCCACGCATATAAAGGATTTATAGTGAAAAACTTTGTATTTAAGGGGTTATACTTATTCAGAAGCCACCTCGCCATCACAAATGACAGCGCGGCGAGACGGTTTATCGTCATCATCAATCACGTGGAAAATATTAAAGCGGCAGCCGGACAGTGGAAACGCGTGACGCCGATTCGAAATGCGGAGGTGGAACAAAATCGGAAGCACTCGGAGCAAAATCCACGCGACCCACGTGGGGAGGGAAGAGAGAGCGAGAGAGAGAGCGAGAGAGTGAGTGACCGAGAGAGTGAGCGAGAGAGTGAGCGAGAGGGTGAGCGAGAGGGTGAGCGAGAGAGTGAGCGAGAGGGTGAGCGAGAGGGTGAGCGAGAGAGAGAGCGAGAGAGTGAGCGAGAGAGTGACCGAGAGAGTGACCGAGAGAGTGACCGAGAGAGTGAGCGAGAGAGTGAGCGAGAGGGTGAGCGAGAGAGAGAGCGAGAGAGTGAGCGAGAGAGTGACCGAGAGAGTGACCGAGAGAGTGAGCGAGAGAGTGAGCGAGAGGGTGAGCGAGAGAGAGAGCGAGAAAGTGAGCGAGAGAGTGAGCGAGAGGGTGAGCGAGAGAGTGAGCGAGAGAGTGACCGAGAGAGTGAGCGAAAGAGTGAGCGAGAGAGTGACCGAGAGAGTGAGCGAGAGAGTGAGCGAGAGGGTGAGCGAGAGAGTGAGCGAGAGAGTGAGCGAGAGAGTGACCGAGAGAGTGAGCGAGAGGTGGGGGTTTACATGAAGAAAAGTTTTTAAAAAAAATTACGAAATGATGAACGAAGCAAAGTGCCGACTACACCGAGCATCTTCTTGTTTCTACTGATCGTAAAAAAAAGAGCGAGAGAGAGAGAGAAACACCACAAACTCCAAATATACAGCAGCCGGGGGGGGGGAGGGGGGGCAAAGTGCACGATTGATGTCGTCCTAAATTCAAAGCAGCAGCAGCACAATTTTTTCCGACAGCCGCATGCACTTTCGTAGCTCCAAAGCTGCTGCTACAAACGTTGAATCGACGGGGAAATCCCCCCCCCCAAAAAAAAATGTTGGTCCGCCTAATGGGTTAAATGACGGTCCTGTGAGCCAACAAATCACCAGATGATCGGGGGGGGGGGGGGGGTACAGGGGGGGGGGGTTAGGGGGGTTGGGGGGGGGGGGTTAGGGGGGGGTGCGCTCCACCCGATCCACGCCCGACGTTGTATCCCACAGTGGATCTCCTCTCGCCCGACGGCGCCACGCGATGTAACGGATCGGAGGAGCGCGTCTTGGGGGGCCTCGTGGAAGGCGGATCTCTGCTGGGCCCCCCTCCAGGACGATGCCCGTTCACCCTGCGGGCGGCTCGAGATGGACAGGTGCGTGTGACCCTGACGTTTACGAGTCCA
The DNA here is from genome assembly GCF_964198595.1 of Lampetra fluviatilis. Classification (NCBI taxonomy): domain Eukaryota; kingdom Metazoa; phylum Chordata; class Hyperoartia; order Petromyzontiformes; family Petromyzontidae; genus Lampetra; species Lampetra fluviatilis. Next base: position 5,100,950 of record NC_136337.1, on the reverse strand, counting down.
GGTTCAACCCATGGTCAGATTTGCCGGGTGGTTGTGGGGAGCGGTGGTGCTGCGGTTAGCACGCCGCGTAACGAAACCCGGGTTCGATTTTCGCTCGGGGCCACCAGCGCCAGTGACGATTGTTTATCCGAACCGGTCCTGAGCCTCACCTGGGTCGACTCGGCCTCAAAATGGGAACCTGGTGTGGTCGTGTAAACATCGCCACTGGGGAGACAAAGGCGAACCCGGGTTGTGGTGCTGGTTCGCTAACAGCACTTGCCCCAACAGTCTGTTAAGGCTGTACGGGGGGTGGGGGCGGGGACGATATTGCCAATGATGATGATGCCGATTATGAAGACGATATTGCCAATGATGATGATGATGCCGATTATGATGACGATATTGCCAATGATGATTATGATGACGATGTTGCCAATGATTATGATGATGCCGATGATGAAGACGATATTCCAATGATGATGATGATTATGATGACGATATTGCCAATGATGATGCCAATTATGATGACGATATTGCCAATTATGATGCCGATTATGATGACGATATTGCCAATGATGATGATTATGATGACGATATTGCCAATGATGATGATGATGCCGATGATGAAGACGATATTGCCATTGATGATGATGATGCCGATTATGATGACGATATTGCCAATGATGATGATGATGCCGATTATGATGACGATATTGCCAAATGATGATGCTCGTATATTCTAATGACGCTGCTGCTGCTGAGGCTGACGATGACGACGAGCCTGATGTCGATTGCAGGCCATGCTGATTCTGCTGCGACGTTTCGTCGTGGACCCGGACAACTGCACGCAGAACGCGCTCGAGATCTACGAAGGGCGAGCCGACAGCGGTAACTGCTCCTTGATGCATGCACGTCGCGAGTGGTGGGCTGAAGGAGTAGGGGTGCGCGGCAAAACTCTTCCGACTCTAAAATGTTGAACGAATCATGGGACCTCCTTTGCCAGTACCAAAATATACTAATAGGGCTTTTCCCCTTATTTTTCTGGCAACAAAACTGACACCTTTTGCAAGGAATCATGCTTACATGTACCACAATACTTGCAGTCAAATGCAAACCCCGAGCTCTCATTACTCTGGTAGTGCGCTGTCTTTGAACTGTGCGCCTTTTGGCGTCATCTGGTCGAACACCATATGAGACTCGGCTCTAAAGAAAGCTGTCTCTGGTGTGGACCAATCAGTTTCAAAGACAATGCATAAATTATCAGAGTATTGTTTTTTGTTTGCATTTGACTGCAAGTATTGTGGTTAATGTAAGCATGATTCCTTGCAAAAGGTGTCAGTTTTGTTGCCAGAAAAAGGGGGAAAACCCTATTAGTATGTTGAACGAACTTTTATTTTATTTTAGTGAACCAGGCAACGCCAACTGAGCTGCATCGGCTCTTCATTTTTTTTGTCAGAAGCGATCTGACCATCGCAAATGATAGTTCGACGAAAGTGGGATCACCGTCACGTTGAAATGTGCAGCAGGCAAATGACTCCGAACGTGTGACGTTATTTTTCTAAAATGTGGAGTGAGAAACACGAAGGACACGGAGAAAAATCTATGCGAACACTGGGAGAGAAAGAGAGACGCAGACTCCAAATATACAGCAGGCGTCAGGGTCGGGATCGAACCCACTACCTCCTGTAGACCAGGCGAGGTAGTTAACATCTCACCACAGAAAGAGAGACACCGCAAACTCCAAAAATACACCAGGCGTCAGGGTCGGGATCGAACCCACGACCTCCTGTAGACCAGGCGAGGTAGTTCACATCTCCTAGCCACCGTGTCGCCTACACTTCTGGCCAGCGTATTGGAAGAGGAGGCCAAACACCTCTCGCTAGCGCGGCCTCTGGTGGAGCCCCCTTCCGACAGCACTTGCAGGGCTGCGCCTTCGTTTTTATCTGAGAAACGAGGGAAAATGTTTAACACGTTAGCGCGTCCCAATCAGTGCATCGATTACAAACATTCCAATTGGTAGCCCGACGTGATCTCACACACACAGACCCACACAGCCCCACGTGCTCGCACACACACACATAGACCCACACAGCCCACGTGATCACACACACACATAGACACATACAGCCCACGTGATCACACACACACATAGACCCATACAGCCCCACGTGCTCGCACACACACACATAGACCCACACAGCCCACGTGATCACACACACACATAGACCCATACAGCCCACGTGATCACACACACACATAGACCCATACAGCCCACGTGATCACACACACACATAGACCCATACAGCCCACGTGATCACACACACACATAGACACATACAGCCCACGTGATCACACACACACATAGACCCATACAGCCCACGTGATCACACACACACATAGACACATACAGCCCACGTGATCACACACACACATAGACCCATACAGCCCACGTGATCACACACACACATAGACCCATACAGCCCACGTGATCACACACACACATAGACCCATACAGCCCCACGTGCTCACACACACACACATAGACCCACACAGCCCACGTGATCTCACACACATAGACCCATACAGCCCCACGTGCTCACACACACACACATACACCTACACAGCCCCACGTGCTCACACACACACACATAGACCCATACAGCCCCACGTGCTCACACACACACACATACACCTACACAGCCCCACGTGCAACAACAACAACAACCGCCATTCGCCACTAAGTGGCGGTGACGTCACCACGACGCTTGTGCCAGGCCACGTGCACCTTGAGGCCACGTGAAGTGTCGAACGCCCGCTGGCAGGAGGTCACGGGGCAGACCCAGCAGGTGCCACGGGTCGACTGACCGAGATGACCGAGATGACTCCACGTGCTCACACACACCACGTGATCACACACACACAGACCTTTACTGCCCCACGTGCTGTTACAGGCAGCAGCAACAGCAGCGGCCTTCTGGCGCGCGTCTGCAGCGAGCACGTGGGAGGAGCGGCCACCCCCAGGACCATCATTGCGTCGAGCGGCCGCGAGCTCACGGTCTCGCTGCTGTTGATGAGCGGCAACGCCACGAACCTCAACCTCAGCGTGGCCTTCAGCGCCTTCACGGCCGGTACGGTGCAAGTGTCGTGCAACGTTGCCATGATGGGGGGGTGGGGGGGTGGTGGTGGTCACGGCAGACGGACAAGATCGACGGCGTTAAACACATTCCTGCGGAGGGAGCTGGTAGGAACGTTGGGTTGCTCGGTCAATGGCCCGGGTCAACGGCGGCGTGGTGTATTCTGCAAATATGCCCGACTGTGAGGGCGGGCACAAGCCGGCGTGAGTAGGTTAAACGTTGAGTTTTATAAGGGCACCACGGGGTGACCAGCCCCTCCCCACCCAGCCCCACCCGTCTGGGTCGCGATCGAACCCACGACCTTCTGTGAACCAGGCGAGGTAGTTAACATCTCACCACGGGGAGAGAGAGAGACACGCAAACTCCAAATAGACAGCAGGCGTCAGGGTTGGGCTCGAACCCACGACCTCCTACATACCAGGCGAGGTAGTCAACATCTCACCACGGGGAGAGAGAGACACGCAAACTCCAAATACACAGCAAGCACCATTGAAACCTCATTTGCCAGTAAAAAATATGATAATTGGTTTTTTACCCTTCTATCTGGCAACAAAACTGACACCTTTTTACAAGGAGTCATGTTTGTGTAATAACAGCCACAGAGGGTTCACGTGGGGATTGGCTTGCCGGTCCTGCTTGTAGCCAATAAGGGTTGAGATAGGGACCATGGCCCATGCGTCATCATGACAGGCCATCAGGGGGATGGGCTTAGCCATTCGGGGCCCCAGCTAATGGGGAGCCGGATGAGGGGCGTGGTCCCGGGATTGACAGGGAACCATCGAGAATGGTCGGAGCTGTCCATGGATGATTGGCTGGGGGAACCACGTGACGAAGGTGTTAAGAGCGAGGGGAGGAGAACGATCGAGAGCAGACTGGAGCAGGAGGAGAGCAGGGTCACGCGCGGACGGGGCCGGGGGTTGCCACGTGCGCGGCGGGGACTTAGTGGGTGGTCTGTCCTCTCTCCGTTGTCTGCCAGCAACGGAGAGTGAGTGAGCAAGGTGTATCGTGAAGTGAAAATAAAAAGGACCGATTCCGAAGCCGTCTCCTGAAGGATTATTACATTTGCATAGACCACAATACCTGCAGTCATAATGCAAACAAAAAACATAACTCAGGACAGTGCATACAGAGTTATGTTTTTGTTTGCATTATGACTGCAGGTATTGTGGTCTATGCAAACATGACTCCTTGTAAAAAGGTATCAGTTTTGTTGCCAGATAGAAGGGTAAAAAAACAATTATTACACAGCAGGCGTAAAGGTTGGGCTCGAACCCACGACCTCCTGTACACCAGGCGAGGTAGTCAACATCTCACATGTGCACGTGCATGGGTGACGATTCCTTGCAGGCGTTGGCTGCCTGGCGGATGAGTTTGCGTGCACCAACGGGCGATGCGTGAGCGTGACGCTGCTCTGCGCCGGGGTCGACTTCTGTGGGGACGACTCCAACAATGCGGCCCCGTCCTGCCATGTCAATGCCTCCATGGGAGGCAGCAGCAGCAGCAGCAGCATGGGTAGACGACACACGCCTTCACTCCTGCCTCACGGCACACTATACACTACATTATACACTACACTATACACTACACACTACACTACACACTAGACTAAACACTACACAACACACTACACTATACACTACACTATACACTACACTATACACTACAATATACACTACACTATACACTACACTATACACTACACTATACACTAGACTATACACTACACTATACACTAGACACTACAATATACACTAGACTATACACTACACTATACACTAGACTACTACAAACTACACTATACACTACAATATACACTACACTATACACTAGACTATACACTACACTATACACTAGACACTACACTATACACTAGACTATACACTACACTATACACTAGACTACTACAAACTACACTATACACTAGACTATACACTACACTATACACTAGACTACACAATACACTACATTACTACAAACTACACTATACACTAGACTATACACTAGACTACGCAATACACTACACTATACACTACACTATACACTACACTACTACAAAATACACTATTCACTAGACTACGCAATACACTACTACAAACTAATAAAATAAAAATCACGACGTTTCGGAGGCAACACAAGCTTCCGTCTTCAGGTGGAACCGTCACAGCCACGACAGCTGTATCAAGTAAATTATTTTTTATTTTATTTTACTTTTATTAATTTTAATGTTTTACCTACGTGACTTTACCGAAAACACCTGAGAAGTCTGATGATGATAATGATATGCACTGTCCTTGAAGTTGATTGGTCCACACCCGAGACAGCTTTTCTTAGAGCCTAGCCTCCATTGGTGTTGGACCAGATGACGCCAAAAGGAGACTAGGCTCTAAGAAAAGCTGTCTCGGGTGTGGACCAATCAACTTCAACGACAGTGCATATCATTATCATCATCATCATCAGAGTTGTTTCTTTTTGTTTGCATTTTGACTGCTTGTGTTTTGATTATTGCAAACATGATGCCTTGTATAAAGGTGTCAGTTTTTGTACCAGTTGAAAGAGTAAAAACCTATTACTATATTTTGCCACTGGTAAAGGAGATGTCTCATAGTGTTAAAAGTCGTGTTTATTGTTGCTACGCAGCCCACCCAGCCCACCCAGCCCACCCAGCCCGGTCAGCCAATCCAACCAGCCCGACGATTTGAAATAATGATGACAATAACAACAACAACAGCACATCATAATAATGATATACCGCATCGTCTTGGTTCTTTCGGTAAAGTCACGTGGAAGGGAAATAATAAAATATAACAATAAAACATTATAAAATAATAATATTATATTATTTTATTACTTTATTATATTATGTTATTTTATTATGTGTTATTTTTATTATTTCATCATTTCCCTCCTACGTGACTTTACCGAAAGAACCAAGAAGACGAATCCCTGCAGTCACGGAAGCTTTAAATCGAGAAAAAATATACCGCATCTCAATGTACGAATCGCGCCGTGCGTTCCTGCAGCTCCCGTTGGCTCCGTGGGCTCCACCGCACCCTCATCGAGTCTCCTGCTGCCTCTGGGCGTGACGCTCGCCCTGCTGCTGCTCCTGCTGCTGCTGCTGGCTGGGCTGCTGTGCCGCAGCAGTTGCGGCTGCCTGGCTACCCGCCTGTGTCGCTGCTGCTGCAGCGGCTGCGTAGCCGGCACCGCGAGCCTCTGCCTCGCCGGGCCGCTCTGCGTGGCGCGGGGTCGGATCAGGAGGAGACGGAGCGTGAGTTCGGCCCGGAGCGGTGGCGGTGGTGGTGGGGGTGGTGGTGGTGCCACAGCGGGGCCTGCACACGTGTAGATGGAGAAGGATGGGTCGTGCTTGTTGTTGGGTTTGATTGACTCATGATTCATAATCAAGGTTTTTGGGTCAGATCGCGTTATTTATAAATGTGTCGTAACCCTCCACCACGCGACACGGCCAAACAGTAAAAAATGTTTTTCACGTTTTTCAAAGGACAAATCATTCACTTATTTAGCCCACCTGTGTGCTGTAGAGAGAATCAACAGCATTTAAAAATTTGAGCCCACGTGTTAAATTGACTCATGATTGATTATGACACAGATGGAAATGGGTGGTGGTGATGGTTGTGGGGAGCGGTAGTGTAGTGGTTAGCGCTATGCTGCGCTAACGAACCTGGCAACCCGGGTTCGATTCCCGCTCACGGCCAACACCGGTGACGCTTATCTGAACCGGTCCTGGGCCTCCCCTAGGTCGACTCGGCCTCAAATGAGTACCTGGTGCGGTGTGTAAACATCGGCGGCCGGGCGTGGTGTGTTGGCCACCCACCCCCTCGTGTGCCGTGCCGACCTTCATAGGTGCTCGCTAACAGCACTTGCCCCTACAGTCTGTTATGCGGGGGATCTTAATATTTTATCATCATGATGATGTGGTGACTGGATTATGATGGTGAGGGTGGTGACGATAGGGTTCGTTTGATGGTGACGATGATGTGTGACGACGACGATGATGATGATGATGATGGGGGTGATTCCACACCTGCCAACCCACACAGTTTACCCCGTATTCTTGTGCAGGGGAATTGAGTTTTCAGATTGTCAATCATGAGCGTGGTAACCGTCTCGTGATGCCACACGTGGCAATCGATGCCTTGCGATTTGAGAGTGGCCCGGTGGGTGCCTGACGACTCGACACGAGCGAAACCAGCAGGCGTCGCTGTTATACAACACAAACCCCATTATCCCCCCCCCCCACAACTCAGGCAGGGGAACTTTCATCCGCTCCACCTCATTTGTGTTGTGGTTGTTGTCCCCCTCCCCTCCCCCACCACCGAGTTATGCTCTTGCTTTTAGCTTTAAACGTGAATAAAAATTACACGATGTTTTTGTTTTTTCCAGGTAAAGCCCACTGAGCAGTGTAGCTCTTTTCAGAAGCGACCTGGCCACCGAAAATGGGGTCAAATCCAAAAAACAATTTGAGTCTTCTTGGTTCTTTCGGTAAAGTCACGTAGAAGGGAAGTAATAAAATAATAATAATAATAAAACATAATAAAATAATTCTCACGACGTTTCGGCCACAACGCAAGCAGCCGTCCTCAGGTGAAGACCAGGTCTGTCGGGGAGAATTATTTTATTATGTTTTATTTTTATTATTTTATTACTTCCCTTCTACGTGACTTTACCGAAAGAACCAAGAAGATGAATCCCTGCAGTCACGAAAGAAGCTTTACATCGAAATTTGATTGTTTAATTTTTATTATTTTATTTCTTCCCTTCTACGTGACTTTACCGAAAGAATCAAGAAGATGAATCCCTGCAGTCACGAAAGAAGCTTTACATCGAAATTTGACAATTTGAGTGTCTTATCGTCACGTGGACATTTAGAGGAGCCAAATACTCAAGAAATGTAACACGAGGTTGTTTAAAGATCGACGTGAGTGGAGTGGTTCCCGATTTTGCGACGAAAAAAAAATCTCAAAATCAGCCCTAAATAAATGAATTTAGGACGATCCTGAATCAATATAGTTTTTTATCGCTCCGAAAGCGGAAGTGACGTCACTAATATGGCCTAAGATTGTGACGTCACACCGGGCGTCCTTCCTTCTGTCAGCAGACACGTGGTTTTTATTTCATAACAAGGCAATTGATCCGAAAATCTGAATTCAACTGAAAAATCTGAGACCTCAAATGCTTTAATCCGAAACTGGCCCCGAGTTTGTGTCCATCGCGCAGAAGTGTAAAGGAGTCTTTGGATTCGGTGTGGCTTTCCTGGATGAATACATAATTAGAATTATTATTATTAAAGCACGAATTGTCAAACAAAATGCTGCTTCTTGTTATTTCAGTGTGTAGCCAATCGGCGACCGGGGTGATCATAGGCTGTGGTGGGGTCACTGGGTGGTTGAGTGCCTGGATGGGTAGCTGGTTTGTTGGGTTGTTGTTTGGTTTGGTGGCTGGGTGGCCAGGTGGTCGGTGGTGTGTAGTTGCGTGGTTGGATGATTGGGTGGCTTGGTGGTTGGTTGGGTGGCTGAGTGGATGGGTGGCTGGCTGGGTGGTTGGGTGGCTGAGTGGTTGGGTGGCTGGGTGGATGGGTGGTTGGGTGGCTGGGTGGATGGATGGCTGGCTGGGTGGTTGGGTGGCTGAGTGGATGGGTGGTTGGGTGGCTGAGTGGCTGGGTGGTTGGGTGGATGGGTGGTTGGGTGGCTGGGTGGATGGGTGGTTGGGTGGCTGGGTGGATGGATGGCTGGCTGGGTGGTTGGGTGGCTGAGTGGATGGGTGGTTGGGTGGCTGAGTGGCTGGGTGGTTGGGTGGATGGGTGGTTGGGTGGCTGGGTGGATAGGTGGCTGGCTGGGTGGTTGGGTGGCTGAGTGGATGGGTGGTTGGGTGGCTGAGTGGTTGGGTGGTTGGGTGGATGGGTGGTTGGGTGGCTGGGCGGATGGATGGCTGGCGGGTGGTTGGGTGGCTGAGTGGTTGGGTGGTTGGGTGGCTGAGTGGCTGGGTGGTTGAGTGATTGGGTGGTTGGGTGGCTGAGTGGCTGGGTGGTTGAGTGATTGGGTGGTTGGGTGGCTGAGTGGTTGGGTGGCTTGGTGGTTGGGTGGTTGGGTGGCTGAGTGGCTGAGTGGTTGGGTGGTTGGGTGGTTGAGTGGCTGGGTGGTTGAGTGATTGTGTGGTTGGGTGGCTGAGTGGTTGGGTGGCTTGGTGGTTGAGTGGTTGGGTGGCTGAGTGGTTGGGTGGTTGGGTGGTTGGGTGGCTGAGTGGTTGGGTGGCTGAGTGGCTGGGTGGTTGGGTGGCTGAGTGGCTGAGTGGATGGGTGGTTGGGTGGTTGGGTGGCTGAGTGGATGGGTGGCTGAGTGGCTTGGTGGTTGGGTGGCTGAGTGGCTGGGTGGTTGGGTGGTTGGGTGGCTGAGTGGATGGGTGGTTGGGTGGTTGGGTGGCTGAGTGGCTGGGTGGTTGGGTGGTTGGGTGGCTGAGTGGATGGGTGGTTGGGTGGTTGGGTGGCTGAGTGGATGGGTGGCTGAGTGGCTGGGTGGTTGGGTGGCTGAGTGGCTGGGTGGTTGGGTGGTTGGGTGGCTGAGTGGATGGGTGGTTGGGTGGTTGGGTGGATGGATGGGTGGTCTAGGGGTCAGCCACACTGAGCCGGAACCACAGAGCATCTAGGTCCGAATCCAGACAGCGGGAGCAAATTCAGGACCGTATTGTGGGGAAGTCAACAATGGTTGTCCTATGGGGTGTCTCGTCGACCCCGCTCCCCGCCCCACCCCCCCGGCATTCACCACGCCCCTGCCATAAGAATGTGGAATTTCCACCACTGCCTTTGCCGAACTGTAAACAAGACACGAGCACTAATATCTCACTGTTCATTTGAGCAAGGACATCGCTTTAATAATAACAACAATTCTAAAAAAAACGCAAATCACTTTCAATAAAAATAAAATCCGTAAACCTCATTAATTAGTTCTTTTTTTTTTGCAATGCACTGGGGCGATAATGAATTTTAGTCCGAGCCTCATCCCACCCCTCGCCGTCAGTTAAATGGGTTGTGAAGACACCGGAGTGCCACCAGCGCCACCGCCGATGCAACTCCCGCAGCAGCTAAGGGGCCGTCCATAAATGACGTCACGCACCTAGGGGAGGGGGGGGGGCGGGGTCAGACATTTGTGACGATGTGTGACGAGGGAGGGGGGCGTTGAGAAATGTGACGTCACATCAAAATGCGCAACTTTATATAAATATAGACAGCACGTTCTACTTAATTAATTATACTTTTTAATAAATGTTTTCTCCTACAACATCAGAGTGCAGCGCCGCATTAAATACGCACTACAATGACAATAGTTTAAAGCGATTTGAAGCATGTTTTATTTTTTGGGGGGGGGGTGGGGGCAGAGCTTTGTGACGTCATATTTGAGGGGGGGTCTGACTTTTTGTGACGATGGGGGGGGAGTGGGTAAAAAAATCGTCCAAAATCGCGTGACGTCATTTATGGACGGCCCCTAAATCCGAGACGTTGAACCTACAAAGCGGGCCAGGCCAGACCGAGAGGGGGACGTGGATTATCTTGGTCGCGATTTCGATGATTCTGCTGCTGCGTTGGCAGTGGTGCACACAAGCGCAATTAACCACAACAACGATCAACACATCAGTCAATAATAATAACGTGTGGACTTTATGTAAAAATAATTGAATCATGTAAAAATTAGTTAAAAACTTTTATTTCATTATATATCACGGAGAGCCACCGCTGCGTCGTGTGACTCTTGATCAGCCGCGTTCTGCTGCCACATTGGGGCGACACGCTGGCGAGCTGTTGACTACCTCGCCGGGTTCACAGGAGGTCGTGGGTTCGATCCCAACCCTGACGCCTGCTGTGTATTTGGGGGTGTGCGTGTCTCTCTCTCTCCCTGTGGCGAGATGTTAACTACCTCGCCGGGTTCACATGAGGTCGTGGGTTCGATCCCAACCCTGACGCCTGCTTTGTATTTGGGGTTTGCGTGTCTCTCTCTCTCACCGTGGTGAGATGTTGACTACCTCGCCTGGTTCACAAGAGGTCGTGGGTTCGATCCCAACCCTGACACCTACTGCTGTGTATTTGGTGTTTGCGTGTCTCTCTCTCTCCGCGTGGTCGCGTGGATTTTTGCTCTGGGTCCTCCGGGTTTTCCCCTCCACATGTATCATCAAAGTGCGATGCATTTCCACGCTATAAGCCACTTCATTGGGCTATCGTTTGTGGTGGCCAGGTCGGTGCGTGATCCACCAAACCCCTGCTGCTGCCTCCTCCACAGTACTGGATTGCAGGCAGTCACGTGCGTAGCCACCAACCGCCCGACGTTTCGGGCGATGGTCCTTCTTCAAAGCAACATAAACAGAGAGGATCGATACCAGTCGGGACGCTGTAACTTGTTGACGACGCGTGGTGCGTGTTTAGAATTACACACAATTACGTACAATAACAACGTTCGCTTTGAACAGCAATAGCATGTGTTAAGTCAGTTAAGTAAAGGAAAAACAAATATATAAAAATATGAAGAAGGGTCATTGTCCGAAACGTCTCCTGTTATATATTTCTACGTATGTCTGTTGGACGTCCTTGGCGCCGGTCGTAGTAATGTCGAGGCGACACATACAGAGTTGTTATTGACGGTCGTGATGGCTTCTTTGTTCTCAGTCCATGATGCAGGGAGACAAAATGTCTAGCCACAGCAAGGAGGAGGCATGCGAGTAAGAGGGGGGTGAGGGGGGGGGGTGAGGGGGGGTGAGGGGTGAGGGGGGTGGGGGGTGAGGGGGGGACACAGATCCCAGCACCTCTGAGATAAGCAGCCAAAACGATTTCTCGCCAAAACCAGCACTGAGCCATTTGCGCAGAACCGGTGGTGGATATTCCACGTTCCTATGGCGGGAGTGCGAGATGGAGAGAAGCCACTGTTGTCTTTGCCTACATTAAGTGGTATTCATTGTATCGACCCCTTTGAAGGGATGATGATGAGCTGAGTCAAGCTCCTGCCCCACACCACCCTAACCAGGTGTCGAACCCGAGACACTGCCTCGGCCGAGTACAAAACCAGACCTGGATTTGACCCCTGACCTGTGACCCGGCGCAGACAGCCCCGCCCCTCCCCATCCCCCCGCCCCCTAGCCCCCCCCCCCCACGCCTAGCCCCCCCCCCCCCACCGACGCAAAGGCCTCTTCGCCGCTCTGCATGCATGAGCGCAATTAAACTCGGGGAATATTAATTAAGGGGCTCATTACCATAATACCCACCACTCCCCCCTTCCCCCCCGCCTTTCCGCCACACCACCCAGGGCCCCCCACGTCATTTCGAATGCAGAGCACGGGGCAATTAAGTCGACGGCGGCGCTGAGCGATGGGCCAGAGAGCGAGCGAGTGCCGTGCGAAGTCTGCGCTGCGTGCGCGCTTGATGAGCGTTGCGAGGAATGACGCAAATGTCGAGGGCAAATAATGATAGTGAGGCTCTGGCAAACGGGTTTGGCCAGCATGGGAAGAGTAGGCCAAATACCCTCTGATGCAGGGGTGGAGCGAAACGCCCCCAAAAGTCAGGAGACGTAGGTTTGTTGTTAGTGTAGTGACCTCGAATTAGCTGTGCAGCAGCATAGCGCTGGCTGCTGGCTGGGGAGGGGATATTAATTCTAGATTTGAAGCTTTCGTGACTGCAAGGATTCATACTCTTAGTTCTTTCGGTAAAGTCACGTAGGTAAAAAATGAAATAAAAATTAATAAAAATAAAACAATAAACTCACGACGTTTCGGAGGCAACACAAGTCTCCGTCATCAGGTGGGACCGTCACAGCCAGATTAGCTGCATCACTTCGTGCCTTCTTTTAGCCCCGCCCCCCTCCCTCCCTCCCTCCCGATACGTTCCATTCATTGGCTACCACATTCTGATGAGCTCCCCCCCCTCTCCTCCCCCCCTCAACTTGCTTATAAGGGATTACATCTTGAATCAATGCCTCACTTGATGCAGCAAATCTGGCTGTGACGGTCCCACCTGATGACGGAGACTTGTGTTGCCTCCGAAACGTCGTGATTTATTTGTTTAATTTTTATTAATTTTCATTTCATTTTTTACCTACGTGACTTCACCGAAAGAACTAAGAGTATGGGGAGGGGGTGGCAGCCCTGACGTCATCAGGCCACGTGACCCACCAGAGGGGATATCTGGGGGAAAGGTTACAGAAGGGGCACGTGGGGGAAGCCCGGGAAGCCGCTGGTAGGTGCCTCGCTCCGCCCCGGCCACGCCGGGAGCATAAAAGGGGCCCCTGAGAGAGAGCTCGGGGCTGTCGTTTGGAATGGGATCTCCGTCGTGCTGTTGAAGATCGTCGCCATCGTCGCCGTCGATATTGCGCTGCTAGACGGTAGTTGGCTGTCTCGGTTCAGCGCCGCCAGTGTTAAGACGGCTAGCGCTGTGTAGAGGCTATCAAGCCACGTACAGTTGTGCAGAAGCGAGCGAGAGAAGAGTGTTTGCCAGCGTAGGGTGTGTATTGCGGAAAAAGTGCTCGGTTAAATAACACATTCCTGCGGAGGGAGCTGGTAGAAACGTTGGGTTGCTCGGTCAATGGCCAGGGTTAATGGCGGCGTGGTGTATTCCGCAAATATGGCCGACTGTGAGGGCGGTAAAGTCACGTAGGTAAAAAATGAAATAAAAATTAATAAAAATTAAAATCAAATAAAGTAATAAAAAAATATTTTATTATTTTTTTATTTTTCATTTTTTTCTTTTTTATTATTTTTTATTTCATTTTTAATTAAAAAAAAATATAATATAATAATAAAAAAGAACAATAAAATATTTTATTATTATTTTATTTTTCATTACTTTATTTTTTTATTAATTTTAATTTAATTTTTTACCTACGTGACTTTACCGAAAGAACTAAGAGTAATTAAACTACACTTTTTTTTATCCACCACTTGCCCCGAAACGCCTGTGAATGCTATATGGGGGTTCTTTGCCTTTAGTGGGAGGGGGGGGTGGCAGGCGCAGTGGATGCCACGGGACGACGTCTGTGTCACGGCCATCTGTGCGTGTCACTGCGATTAGAAGGGCGCGGCGAGCCGTAAGGTGGGACGGGAAGATCGCAGCCTGCACGGAGTCAGCTGTCGGTCACGATCACGGCCACGTGGCAGCCACGCTCCGGGCCGCGGCGCCTCCAGCCTCGTGAGCGACGGACGAGCGGGTGGGAGAGAGAGGGAGGGAGAGGGAGGGGGAGGGAGGGAGGGAGAGGGTGAGAGAGGGAGGGGGAGGGAGAGGGTGGGAGAGGGAGGGAGGGAGAGGGTAGAGAGAGAGGGAGGGAGAGGGTGGGAGAGGGGGTAGAGAGAGAGAGAGGGGGTAGAGAGACAGTGGGTAGAGAGAGAGGGGGGTAGAGTGAGGGGGGGGTAGAGAGAGTTGGTAGAGAGAGAGGGGGTAGAGAGAGAGGGGGTAGAGAGAGGGGGTAGAGAGAGGGGTAGAGAGACAGGGGGTAGAGAGAGAGAGAGTAGAGAGAGGGGGTAGAGAGAGAGGGTGTAGAGAGAGAGGGTAGAGAGAGAGGGGGTAGAGAGAGGGGGTAGAGAGAGGGGGGGGGTAGAGAGAGAGGGGGTAGAGAGGGGGATAGAGCGAGAGGGAGTAGAGAGAGGGGTAGAGAGAGAGGGGGTAGAGAGAGAGAGAGGGGGGTAGAGAGAGGGGGGGGTAGAGAGAGAGAGGGGGGTAGAGAGAGGGGTAGAGAGACAGGTGGTAGAGAGATAGGGGAAAGGGTGAGGAGGAGGATGTTTTTGTCTACGAAGAAAGAAGCACAGCTTGATTTTGTTTCACAATGGGAAAATACGCAAAATATTTCAATTAAAAAAAGGGGGGGGGGGCATATAAAGGAAAGCAATGAAAAAAAAAACGACATGATGAACGAAGCAAAGTGCCGACTACACCGATAATCTTCTTGTTTCATCTGATCGTAAATAAAAATTAAAGAGAGGGAGAGGAAGGGAGGGTGGGAGGGAGGGTTCGAGGCAGAGTTAAATGAAGTGTTGCTGGAGCGTGTGTGGTGGCCAGGGTAGTGAAATATAAAACTCTTTAAACTCCATACTCTTTGGTTCTTTCGGTAAAGTCACGTATGTATGAAATAAAATAAAATCACGACGTTTCGGGCACAACACAAGCGTCCGTCATCAGGTGGGAAAGCATGGTCTGCTGCTGATGCAGACTGTTTTAAAAGGTTTGAAATGGGTGGAGCCCCAATGGTCATAAAAGAAGTGGCCGGGGCTAGCTGATGTTAATGTGAGAAATTAGCGTGATGTTAATACTAGTAGGAACCTCCTGGTTTACACCAGCCCACAGGGGATTATTGTGTCCGTCGTGCAGGGAGGGGCTGGGGTGCGGGGGAGGGGCTGGGTGGGGAGGGGAGGGTGGGGGAGGGGCTGGGTGGGGAGGGTGGGGAGGGTGGGGGTGTGGGAGGGGTGGGGCAGGGTGGGGAGGGGCTGGTCACCCCGTGGTGCCCTTATAAAACTCAACGTTTAACCTACTCACGCCGGCTTGTACCCGCCCTCACAGTCGGCCATATTTGCGGAATACACCACGCCGCCGTTGACCCTGGCCATTGACCGAGCAACCCGACGTTCCTACCAGCTCCCTCCGCAGGAATGTGTTTGACGCCGTCGATGTTGTCCGTCTGCCGTGACCACCACCCACCCCCCACCCATTGCAACGTTGCACGGCACTTGCCCTTTTGCCTGATGACGACCGCTTGTGTTGCGATCGAAACGTCGTGATTTATTTTATTTTATTTTCTTCTACCCCACGTGACTTTACCGAAAGAACCAAAGAGTATGGATTCCTGCAGTCACGAAAGCTTCAAATCATCGACATCTGGCGCGTTTACCGTCTTGTTATTCTGATATGATGCAATTTGGCTGGCTACTTTGTGTGTGTGTGTGTGCCACACAAACGACCTCAAGAGACGACGATTATTTCGATGCCGATAGAACAACAGCAAAAGTCGTCTGTTGCAAAACGTCGACATTTTCATCGACGTTCGCCAAATTTTTTAAAGGCGACGTCAAGATGTGAGACATTTGTTTTTTTCTTTTCAAGTTTGTTAAGTTGCATCGGTTTTCTCAAATAACAATGAAATAATACTAAAATTATAATAATACGTATTTTATAAATAAATCGCGTGCCTGAGCAGCCCAGCGCAGGAAAGGCCACTTGTTTATATTGAGTGTCACGTGCCGAGCTGAGCGCGCGGCTGCGTCTCCAGGGCAACGGCGCTGCTGCGTCTCCGTGGCAACGGCGCTGCTGCGTCTCCACGGCAACGGCGGAGCGGGTCAAGCACCAGGGGTGACACTGAGTGTTGAGTAGGCACTGTTGTGTTCGTGATTAATGCATTTAAATTTAGATTTGAAGGCATAATGACTTTGAAACCCCCCGCCCACCTCCTACGCATTCCACAAGTAGTGACTAATCCCATATCTGCATTTGCCATAAATATGCTAAATTCCTCTTGATATGCAAATTCATTTGTCAAGGCGCTCTTCCCCCTCCAACCCGGCTTAAATATACGCTGCCAAACGTGGTGGTGTTCATTCAGACGCTGTCTTTCCGACAGACCTGTTCTTCACCTTAGGACGGCTGCTTGCGTTGTGGCCGAAACGTCGTGAGAATTATTTTATTATGTTATTATTTCCCTTCTCCGTGACTTTACCGAAAGAACCAAGAAGAAGCATTTAAATTGTTAGACAATGGTAAGATGCAAAACAATATTATTTGGTTTAATTTGTATCGATCTGTTAAAAGTGATTTGCTTGTCTTTCCTATACTTTGCGCGCCTGCCGTGTTTTTGTAATTGTCTGTGTGTTGTTGTAAGAGTTTTGACCCCGTGCTCCATACTGGACATCTGTGAAAAAAATTGCTTCATAGTTCATCGGATTCCTCCTGTAAATATTCTGATTCACAAATGTTGAGCCTCCATGTCCGACCCATCATCACATTCGCTGAACGTATTTTTTTTTTAAATCTATAATTTTCGCGTTAAAGCTTTCGTGACCGCAGGGATTCATATTCTTGGTTCTTTCGGTAAAGTCTTAATTTTCAGACGCTGTCTTTCCGACAGCTCTGTTTCTTCACCTGAGGACGGCTGCTTGCGTTGTGGCCGAAACGTCGTGAGAATTGTATTATATTGTTTTATTTGTATTAATTTATGATTTCCCTTCTACGTGACTTACCGAAAGAACCAATAATACATCTATAATTATTACGATTCATGAAAGACTGGGCACACAAATGACAAACGTGGAGCGCGTGGATTCGAAGACACGCGGGCTGATGCCGACATCATCCGAACTGCGAAGAGAAGCGATTGTGACGACAGGAAGATGACCCATGGTCGAGACTAAGAACCGAGGGACAGCCCAGCAATGGAACGCGTCCGTAAGGACCTCCGCCCAGGAGATGGAGCGGAGGTGACATGACCTGGTGTGCAGGTGGCTTGCGGAGGCGTTCATCGAGCAGTGGATAGACCAAGGCTGGTGATGGAGATGGTGGAGACGCCTTGGGGAGATGTTCATCCAGCAGTGGATAGACCAAGGCTGGTGATGAGGATGGTGGAGACGCCTTGGGGAGATGTTCATCCAGCAGTGGATAGACCAAGGCTGGTGATGATGGTGGAGACGCCTTGGGGAGATGTTCATCCAGCAGTGGATAGACCAAGGCTGGTGATGATGGTGGAGACGCCTTGGGGAGATGTTCATCCAGCAGTGGATAGACCAAGGCTGGTGATGAGGATGGTGGAGACGCCTTGGGGAGATGTTCATCCAGCAGTGGATAGACCAAGGCTGGTGATGAGGATGGTGGAGACGCCTTGGGGAGATGTTCATCCAGCAGTGGATAGACCAAGGCTGGTGATGAGGATGGTGGAGACGCCTTGGGGAGATGTTCATCCAGCAGTGGATAGACCAAGGCTGGTGATGAGGTTGTAAGTGAGGAGACACAAAAAAGAATTCCACAACCAACGGCGGGTGCGTTCAATTAAAAGTGTTTATTCGAATCACGTCCATTGTATTCCTTCGATTCAAGGCTTTTTTTTTCCTTCGCGATCAGTTTCGCCACGATTAGAACGATCACGGTCAATCTCGTGCAAGAGATTTATTCAATAAATAAATGCACATCGTCTTCCACCGATGGAAGATGTTCGAAAATTAACAATCGGAATGCCACGAGACTTCTTGTGCAACGTCACGTAAAATGTCTTCCTCCCCACCAATCCTCTCTCTGTAAAATCGTCATCGATACAATTCCAACAACAACCCCCCCCCCCCAACGTTTTGTAATTACTTATCCGCTTAATCATCTTTTCAAAATTGTAACACGTAATAAAGGTGTTTGGGTTAGATCGCGTAAGTATAAATGTTGTGTCGTAACCCTCCACCACCCGACACAGCCAATTAGTAAGGGGTTTGTCACGTAAACAAAACGCCAATTAGTTACTAGTATAGTGTAGACTAGTGTATAGTAGTGTATAGTGTAGTGTACAGTAGTGTATAGTGTCGTGTACAGTAGTGTAGTGTATAGTGTATAGTATAGTGTATAGTAGTGTTTAGTTTAGTGTACAGTGTTTTGTATATTAGTGTGTAGTGTAGTGTGTAGTGTATATCAGTGTGTAGTGTAGTGTAAAGACTACACTACACACTATACACGACACTATACACGACACTACTACACTAGTGTATAGTGTAGTGTATATCAGTGTGTAGTGTGTAGTGTATACACTACACACTGTACACGACACTATACACGACACTACTACAATAAACTATACTAAACTATACAATACACTATACACTACACTACTATACACTACACTACTGTACAGGTTTAAAAACTACTCTCGTTTTTATCAAACGATCTAAGTAACCACCCCTCCACCCCTCCACCTATCGGACTATCGGGGACGAGTGCTGCGAACGGCCTCGCATCGAGGCCGGAACGTCGGGCGATTCCCTGGTGTGGCTTACATCCTAATGCCTGCACCAGTGCAGTCCCACACCAGCGTATCGAGGCGCGTTCCATTTAAGGCCGAGTTGACCTAGGGGAGGTCCAAGTTCAGATAAATCGCCACCGATGTTGGGTTAGCCATGGCCGAGAAAATCGAACAGGATTCGTTGTGAAGCACGCTAACCACTGCGCTACAACCTTCCAAAGACAAATATCCCCCACACCCGGTATAGCCTTCGACAGACTGTCGGGGCAAGTGCTGCGATTGGTCGCGTGCGGGAATCGAACTCGGTACTCTTTGGCTCTTTCGGTAAAGTCACGTAGATGAAAAATAAAAATTTAAATAATAAAATGAAATTAACTAAATTAAGTGATTTAATTTAGTTATTTTTATTATTTTATTTTTCACCTGCGTGACTTTACCGAAAGAGTATGGGGGTCCTCGCAGTCACGAAAACTTCAAATCTAGAATTAATCGAACTCGGGTTTCGTAGCGCAGTGCCGCTGACCACCACACGACCCCCACTACACACACACACCACCACACACACACGCGCACCAATAAATATGCAACAGCAGAAACCACTCAACGCTAACAGTTGGAGGCACCGTCGTCATCATCATCACGAACACCTGTGCCAGGCACGGTGCCAGTTTTGGCAGCTGGCACAAGCAAGTGCAGGGGGGGGGTTTCCCAACTTCACTCTTCGCGACTCCCACCACCACCACGACGCTCCATCTGTCCTCGTTCACCAATCTACAACAACCGCCATTCGCCATTCGCCACTAAGTGGCGGTGACGTCACCACGACGCTTGTGCCAGGCCACGTGCACCTTGAGGCTATCACGTGAAGTGTCGAACGCCCGCTGGCAGGAGGTCACGGGGCAGACCCAGCAGGTGCCACGGGTCGACTGACTGAGATGACCGAGATGACTGGCTGATGCACCACCTGTGCCCCCTGCTGTGCCAATCTACTCCTCCCCATCCACGTACACAGGTTCCACGTCGCACTCGCCCGATGATTGACGCGCCGAGCAATTACGTTTGTACAGCCGATTCATATTAAGATTCAGATATTGGTGTGTGTGTGTGTGTTTCACGCGTTCCGTGTGTGTGTGTTTCACATGTTCCGTGTGTGTGCGCGCGTTCTGTGTGTGTGCACGCGTTCCGTGTGTATTTCACACGTTCCGTGTGTGTGTTTCACACGTTCCGTGTGTGTGTATTTCACATGTTCCGTGTGTGTGTATTTCACATGTTCCGTGTGTGTGTGCGCGTTCCGTGTGTGTGCACGCGTCCGTGTGTGTGTGTTTCACGTGTTCCGTGTGTGTGTTTCACGTGTTCCGTGTGTGTGTTCACGCGTTCCGTGTGCGCACGTGTTCTGTGTGTGTGTGCACGTGTGTGCGTGTGTGTGTACGTGTTCTGTGTGTGTGCGCGTGTTCCTTGTGTGTGTGTGTGTGTGCACGTGTGTGCGCGCGTTCCGTGTGTGTGCACGTGTGTGTGTGTGTGTTTCACGTGTTCCGTGTGTGTGCACGTGTGTGTGTGCACGTGTTCTGTGTGTGTGTGTTTCACGTGTTCTGTGTGTGTGTGTGCACGCGTTCCACGTGACGAAGGCAGCGCTAACCGCTTCACGACGAGGAAACGCGCTCGACAAAAATCGCGCGCGTGCAGCGTGGAACGAGTTAATTTGCATTCGAGTGTGGGGAGGAGCAACTTGGCAAACGCGGCATAGAGAGAGAGACACGGAGCGTGGTGGTGGTGGTGGTGGTGGTCGAGAGTCCTGGAGTTTGTAAAAAAATAAAAACTTTATATAGTGCAACATTCAAGACCGTGGAGGGCAATTCGTCGGACAAACTACGATTGGCTGAGCCAACGACGACGTCACAAAGGGCCTTCATTTGAATGCCCCGGTCTCTGCGCGGTAAGTGCTTGGGCGTTCACGGGAACGCAAACCCTGCGCCGTGGTTGTCCCACACGCGGGGAGGGGGATAAATGGTCTCCACGAGTCCGGAAACTAACAGAGAAGACCAGTGGCTTGCAGATGTCAACTACCTCGCCTGGTACACAGGAGGTCGTGGGTTCGATCCCGACCCTGACGCCTGTTGCTGTATTTCTCAGAATCAGAACATTGATTCTAGATTTGAAGCTTTCGTGACTGCAAGGATTCATACTCTTAGGTTGATACAGTAAATCTAGCTGTGATGGTCCCACTTGATGACTTGTGTTGCCTCCGAAACGTCGTGATTTGTTATTTTATTTATATTATTACTTTTATTAATTTTCTTTTTTTACCTACGTGACTTTACCGAAAAAACCTAAGAGTATAGTCAGAACATTGATTCATACCGGAAGAATCCGATGAGCCATGAAGCTCTTTCCCCCCTCTTCCCGTTTCTCTCTCTCTCTCTGCCCATCCATTAATAACATCCTTGCTTCTAATCCCCCCACCCACCCACCACAACCAGCCCCCCACCAAAGACGTGGAGCCGCCGAATGCGCCCCTCCGCCGTCACGGGAAGAACTTCTTCAGCAGGTCCTTCTTGTTCACCTTGCCCATGGCGTTCCTGGGCAGCTCGTCCATGAGGATCATCTCCGACGGGATTGTGTAGGCCACCATCCTCTCCCTGCGCACGCACGGCAATCGCGAACTTTATCCATCATGCGGGGAAATCCGATGACTTACGGAGGCTGTTTTTTCACGCATGTCGGGGCATGATAATAACCAACGGTTTTTCAAGACTACAACTACCACCACGTGGCATAACAAAACAAAAACTAAACTAAACATCATTGGAACCTCATTTGCCGGTAAAAAATATGATAATTGGTTTTTTTACCCTTCTATCTGAAAACAAAACTGACACCTTTTTTTACAAGGAGTCATGTTTACATAGACCACAATACCTGCGGTCATAATGCAAACAAAAAACACAACTCTGATAATGTGCACTGTCCTTGAAGTTGATTGGTCCACACCCGAGACGCCTTTTGGCGTCATCTGGTCCAACACCAATGGAGACTATGCTCTAAGGAAAGCTGTCTCGGGTGTGGACCAATCAACTTCAAGGGCAGTGCATACATTATCAGAGTTATGTTTTTTGTTTGCATTATGACCGCAGGTATTGTGGTCTATGTAAACATGACTCCTTGTAAAAAAGGTGTCAGTTTTGTTGCCAGATAGAAGGGTAAAAAACCAATAATTAAATTAAACATTTTTGACTATTTATTTTACCAGTTCCCCCCCCCCCCCGTATAGCCTCAACACTGTCGGGGCAAGTGCTGTTAGCGAGCACCTACGAAGGCCGGCACGGCACACGACGAGGCGGGTGGTCCAGCACCACGCCCGGCCGCCTTCATCTCCCCAATGTTTACGCACCGCACCAGGTTATCATTTGAGGACGAGTCGACCTAGGGGAGGCCCCGCTGGAAGTCGTCACAGCCGGTGACCCACGGCTCACGGAGCGCATGGGCCATGCCCGCACTGAGCGCCACTCCGGCGGAGAGCGCCGAAATTCATCCCACGGGCACAACCACAACCACAACCGCTGCCTCCCCGCCGTGGTGGCCACGAGGTCGCCGGGAAGTGGACGAGGGCGGTGGTGGTGGTGGGTCGATGGAGAGACCAGGTTCGGGTTTCGGTGGTGGCGGTGATCGCGAGGCTGCACATTTCGCTGGGGGCGGTGAGCTGTCGTGGCGAGGGGAGGGGGGGCGGTGCGGGGGACAAGAGTGGGGGGGAGGGGCGGTGGGGGAAGACGCAGCGGAGTGGAAAGGGTCGGGGTTCGTGGTGGTGGTGGGGGGGTGGTGGGGGGGGTGGTGGTGGGGGGGGTGGTGGTCTCCGTGTCTTACAGGAGAGCGTAGGGTGGCCATGGGCGATCTGGCAGATTGGAGGCTCGCGACGGGGGGAGGGGGGGGGGAGTGGTCGGGGGTTGCTTGGGGTGGAGGGGGTTGAGAGTTGAGAGGGGGGCCTGGGGGGCAAGGGGGGCGAGGTGTTTATTTGCTTGTGAGTTGCTTTGCCCTACTTCTCGGGAGTTGGGAGCGCAATGACACCCAGCGATGTGAAGTGACAACGGACAATAGCTGGGCCCAGTGGTGGTTGGTGGTGGTGGTTGGTGGTTGGTGGTGGTTGGTGGTGGTGGTTGGTGGTGGTGGTTGGTGGTGGCTACGCTGCTGCTGCTGCACGTGGCCTGCCCGTGGATCCAGCCGCGGGCGTACCAGAGGTCGCAAACGGGTTTTGATTCCTTACCCGTACCCGTACCTGGCCGCACCAGGGTCACAAACGGCTACCCGTACCCGTACCTAGCCGGGTACGGGTACCCGGGTATCGGGTAGGGTACGGGTATCGGGTACCCGGTTGCGACCTCTGCCTGGAACTGAAATCGCCCAGATTGACTAACGGATTCATCTAGAACCGCTCTACTCCCACCCTTTGTTGCTGCTAATCCTGCATAATACACGGGCATAATATGACTTTGAAAACCCCCCGCCCACCTCCTACGCATTCCACAAGTAATGACTAATCCCATATCTGCATTTCCCATAAATATGCTAAATTCCTCTTGAAATGCAAATTCCTTTGTCAAGGCGTTCTTCCCCCTCCAACCCAGCTCAAATATACGCTGCCAAGCCTGGTGGTGTTCATTCAGACGCTGTCTTCCCGACAGACCTGATCTTCACTTGAGGACGGCTGCTTGCGTTGTGGCCGAAACGTCGTGAGAATTATTTTATTATGTTTTATTTTAAAATACAATTTTATTATGTTATATTTTTATTATTTTATTATTTCCCCTCTACGTGACTTTACCGAAAGAACCAAGAAGATGAATCCCTGCAGTCACGGAAGCTTTAAATCTAAACACGTACGTGTGTTGGACTTCTTTCGGTAAAGTCACGTAGAAGGGAAATAATAGAATAATAAAAATAAAACATAATAAAATAAAAATTCTCATGACGTTTCGGCCACGACACAAGCAGCCGTCCTCAGGTGAGGATTCACGTCGTGAGAATTGTATTATTTTATTATGTTTTATTTTTATTATTTTATTATTTCCCTTCTACGTGATGACTTTACCAAAAGAACCAAGAAGATGAACCGCTCGTTGTCGTGCCGAGTCTGATGTCCTTCCCACCGCGGTTGGCTACAAACGGCGGCACGAAAGAAGTTCAGCACAATGCGCACACGTACACGCTCAGACCACCGGTACGGACGCTTGCGCGCTCCGCTTTCCCGACGGACGGAAGCGAGCACACGGTGGCGGCCGCGAAACCAAGACGGCAACGTCCGCCAAAATCCCTGGTGAGGTACCGGCCGCGGTTTGCATTGGTGCTCTCGGTGAGGGCGTTAGAATTTTCTTTTGTAAAGTTCCTCACCAAACGCGGCGATATTGTCAAGACGCCCCCCTCCCGGCGTGACACTCGCTGCCGTAAAACGCGACGTGAGCCGACTGACGCCGCAAGCAGCAAAAAGAAAAAGATTATAAAATCGAAATATAAAATAATATTATTATATAAATTAATCTAATACATAAAAGACATTCAATTTTTTTCAGTATCCCGGGAGCGTGTTTCGCAGCGCGTTTAAAAAAAAAATGATTATACAATCGAAATATAAAATAATATTATTATATAAATAAATCTAATACATAAAAGACATTACATTTTTTTCAATATACCGGGAGCGTGTTTCGCAGCGCGTTTAAAAATTTATATATTTTTTTTTTCCGCGACAATTAAAAAAATAATTGACAATTAAAATGGCATTTTCGCACCGCAGCGGAAAAAACCCCCCAAAAAACGCTCGCCAACTCATTAACGGAGACGCCCGGCCGTTCACACACCCCACTCTCCCCGTTTGTTGTCCACGATGCAATACGGTGGCCGAGTTTTTTTTTTGTTGCTTAAATTTATAATCCGTCATCGTCGTGAAATGATACGCCCGCCGCCGTTCCTCCAGTTACCCCCCGCCCCCCCCCCCCCCCTACTGCAGCGAGGTGATAATTTAAATTTTAGCACCACTACTACCACCGCCCGCTCGCAACGTCGCGCGTTAATTTGCGCAACGCCGCTACGAGAGAGCGATGCGCATCCACGCGGGTTTTTAACGTTTCATTAATTATTTAATTAGGGCCCTCACTTTCGTCGGCCCGCCTCCGCATGTCACCGCTCGCCCCCCCCACCCGCCCCCGCCCGGCCGCCTTTGTCTCCCCAATGCCGATGATTGGGGCGCCACGGTGGCTAGGAGATGTTAACTACCTTGGCCTGGTATGCAGGAGGTCGTCGGTACGATCCCGACCCTGACACCTGCTGTGTATTTGGAGTTTGCGTGTCTCTCTCTCTCTCATCATCATCACGGTGGCTAGGAGATGTTAACTACCTCGCCTGCTGTACAGGAGGTCGTGGGTACGATCCCAAACCTGATGCCTGCTGCTGTATATGTGGAGTTTGCGGTGTCTTTCTCCCCGTGGTCACGTGGATTTCTTTCCTCCGGGGTCCTCCGCTTTTTTCCCCTTCGCATTTAGAATCAACGTCGCGCGTTTTGGGAGTATTTCCTTGGCCGCTGCCGCGAATTTACAGGCGACGATGCTGGGCCTGCCGTCGCCGAGCCCACCACTTACGAGGGCCAGCCCCGCTTCTGAAAAAGTGCTTCATTATAGCTCAATGGGCCTTACCAGGGGTGTAGTAAATAAGTAAAAAAAAGTAAAAAAAAGTTTAAAAAAAAGTAAAAAAAAGTAACAAAAAAAGTAAAAAATAGTTTTTAAAAAATGTGTTTACCTGGCCGCTCGGTGGGCCGGCCAGCCACCTAACCGGCCAGGCGAGCACGAATCCAAGCAGGAAGGCCAGCCAGCGAAACTTGCAGGGCCCCGCACAGAGGAGGCGGTGGCTCAGGCTTACCTTGCCCACTCCTTGATCTGCTTGAGGGTGAGCGTCGCTCCCCGCCGCAGCACCACCAGCGCCGTCACTCGCTGGCCCCACAGCGAGTCGGGGGCCCCGATCACCGCCACGTCTGCGCGGGGGGGCGGGAGGGTAGGAAAGCGGGTGGGCGGGCGGGTGGGTGGTTGGGTAAGTGGGGGGTGGGTGTTTGGGTGGGCGGGTGGGTTGGTGTGTCGGCGGTTAGGCGGGTGGGCGAGCGGTTTGGTGGATGGGACGGCAGGCGGGTGGGTGGGTGGGCGGGTGGGCCGGCGGTTGGGCGGGTGGGTGTTTGGGTGGGCGGGTGGGTGGGCGGGTTGGTGGATGGGTCGGCAGGCGGGTGGGTGGGTGGGTGGGTGGGTGGGTGGGTGGGCGGGTGGGTCGGCGATTGGGCAGGTGGGTGGGTGGGTGTTTGGGTGGGAGGGTGGGTGGGCGGGTGGGTTGGTGGGTCGGCAGTTGGGTGGGTGTGTGGGTGTGTGGGTGGGTGGAGCAGGAACACGTGGGGGCAAGTGCCGTTCTTGGCCAAGACCCTACGAAGGAACAGCGGGCACGACGCACGGGGCCGCTGGGCGGCACGGGTGCCGCGCCCCAATGCTCATTGGAACAGGAACTCGATTTGTTTGACTTTTGGACCATGGGAATTTCTCACGCAGTGTTAGCCTGTGGCGGGGAGGGGAGGGGGGGCGCGGTGGGGGGGGGGTGTGGGGGGTGTGGGGGGGATGGCGGAGCTACCGGTGACGTCGGGGTGAGACAGGAGATTCCACTCCACCTCCAGCGCGCTGATCTTGTACCCGCCGCTCTTGATGATGTCGGCCGACGTGCGCCCCAGCAGGCGGAACGTGCCGTCACGGTACACGGCCGTGTCGCCTGCGCACCGCGGGAGGGAGGGGGTGCACAGAAACAAAGGTAAAGATCTCCCCCCCCGCCGTAGCTTACGCAGGCCGCAGGGGCAAGTGCTGTTTTAGCGAGCACCTCCTGTGAAGGCTCGCATGGAGCTGGTGTTTCACACACCGTACCAGGCGCAAACTATTCTTTGTCTTGCCAGGTGAGGCCCACTTTAGGGACCTGGCTATCACGAATGAAAGCGCAACGAAGAGGCTTCTAGACATCGCGTGGAAATGCAGAGCAGCAGAAAATGAAGCTTTCGTGACTGCAAGGATTCATATTCGTAGGTTTTTTCGGTAAAGTCACGTAGGTAAAAAATTTATAAGAGTAAAATTAAAATAAAATAAAAATCACGACGTTTCGGAGGCAACACAAGCTTCCGTCTTCGTGCTGTGACGGTTCCACCTGAAGACGGAAGCTTGTGTTGCCTCCGAAACGTCGTGATTTTTATTTTATTTTTATTTTACTTTTATTAATTTAATTTTTTTACCTACGTGACTTTACCGAAAAAACCTACGAATAGAGCAGAAAATGCTCAAAACGCCCGACGTCCATTCTGAATGTGGAGGGGAGAAAAATTCACGTGACCACGGAGAGAGACACGCAAACTCCAAGGGTACAACAGGCGTCAACGCGTGGTGCATTTGCGCCGATTATTTGACGCCATAGCGCAAAGAACCTGTCGCGACAGAGGCCACGGCCTACGATTAGCAGGCGCCAAGCTGTGCCACACGCCCTGCCGCGTGGCCTTGTGGGAGCCTCGGCACCGATAAAGTTGTCTGATTTCTATTTAAAGCTTTCGTGACTGCAGGGATTCATCTTCTTGGTTCTTTCGGTAAAGTAAGGTAGAAGGTAAATAATAAAATAATAAAAATAAAACAATAAAATACAATTCTCACGACGTTTCGGCCACAACGCAAGCAGCCGTCCTCAGGTGAAGAACAGGTCTGTCGGAAAGGCGCCCTTCCTCCTCCAACCCAGCTTAAATCTACGCTGCCAAGCTTGATGGTGTTCATTCAGACGCTGTCTTTCCGACATACCTGTTCTTCACCTGAGGACGGCTGCTTGCGTTGTGGCCGAAACGTCGTGAGAATTGTATTTTATTATGTTTTATTTGTATTATTTTATTATTTACCTTCTACGTGACTTTACCAAAAGAACCAAGAAGTTGTCTGATTTCGTTTTTTTTTTCTTCCGGTTCCGTTGGTGTATGTCACGGGGCAGGCCCGCGAAAGGCCACGAGTACCTGTCAGCACGTGGACGTCGTGGGAATCGGAATCGGAAGAAAAACTGCAACGGCAAAAGGGTTGATTCCATTCCAGAGGGAGCGGGCAGGTGTCTTGGGATTTTTTTCGGACGCGGAAAACGGTTTCCGCTCGGCGGAATTGAACGGTGAAGAGATCGTGGCTGTTATTTTTAGTAAAAAAATAAAATAAAATTTGTAAAAAAAATTGCTTTGATTTTCATGTCTTGCGTCACGCGAATGCAAGTGTTTTTTTTTTACTAAGGGAAGGGGGGGGGGGCTCCAATCGAAATGCAACGCCACTTGACGCCAACACCGGCGCGACTACCTGAAACAAATTAACTCCCTCCCACGCGCCAAAATTTGCGTTCAAATAATAATGATGATGATGATGATGGTGCCGATGCCCTTGTTAGCGTTGAATCGCTAGGCCGGTGTACTAACGATGCGGGCCTAATTATCGCGACGGGGACAACGGTTGTTTGTCGCCGGCGTGGGATTGCGCTACATGCGATGTTTTAATTAACGCGGCGATGGTGACGTGAACGGGAAAGCGAGGCGGGCGTGGGGGGGATGGCCGGGAGGAGACTGTGGCATTTTTGTTTCATCGAGTTGCAGATGATTGGTCATCGCAGCAGCAGCCTCCTCCACAGAGGCCGATCTTGACACCGCTGGTACCAGTCATCGGCAAGTCCACTCAGCCTCCTGTACCACATCACTCCATCTCTTCTCTAGCCAGTGTCGCGCCCGTTTAGCCCCCTTCAATCCGGCTGTTTAGGCATGCGGTGGCTGGGCATGTGGGCTACATGTCCCAGCCAACGCAGCCTTGCCTGCCGGAGGAGCTCACCGATGGGACGTTGTCCAGATCTTTCAAGGATATGTGAGCTTCTCACACAATCCAGCCTGGTTAAACCCAGGACGGATCGTAGACAGGCCAGCCTAAATGTTTATAATCGGCGAAGATGTTCCATTAGTGGGGGGTCCACGTTTCGCAAGCGTAGAGAAAGGAGGGCATGACCGTGGCCGAGAAGACCCGACTGATTCGGAGTGAGACCTCTCTGCTGTCAAACCGGAGCCGGTCACTCACACACACACACACTCATACTATACAGAATAGGGGGAAGAACATACTGACTTCACACACTCACTCACTCATACACACGCACTCACTCACACTCTACAGAACACGGGGAAGAGAGAATGCACAAACTCCACACACAGAAATACACCCGAGTCGGGAATCGAACCCCGACCCCTGCCCACTGCGAGGCCACGCAAACGAGGGCCGCCACCACCGCACCCACCACCGCACCACCGCACCACCGCCACCACCGCCACAACCGCCACCACCACAACCGCACGTACCCGTCTTGAACCAGCCGTCCGACGTGAACGCCTCCTTGGTCTCAAGAGGCCGCCGCCAGTACTCCTTGAAGACGGAGGGGCCGGACACCTGCAGCTCGCCCTCCTTGCCCTCGAAGCCCGGCGTCACCTGCGAACCGGCGACGATACGACACGACACGAGACAAATAATAACAATAGTTAAATTTGTAACGCGCGCAAATTTGCAGACGTAGTGGCCGCAACTCAGAGGCGCGGAGCCAAGCTCAGAGTCGCTCGAAAGCACGTGGCTGTAGAGGTGAGTTAGTAAGTCTCTCTTGAAGGAGGCGATTGAGGCGACGCTGCGAATGTGCAGAGGGATGTCGTTCCAGACTGTTGGGGCTGCCACCGAGAAGCGGCGCGTAGACACGATGACCATCCTGGATCTTGGTATCAAGAGGAGGTCGTGAGTCGCGCTGCGCAGGCATCTGCCGTGTGCTGAGCTGCAAGTTGTCAATAATGAAGAACGGTACGGCGGGCAGGCGGATGTGAAGGCACTGTGGCAGAGGCAGGCGGTCTTGCACGTGACCCTACTGGCGACGGGCAGCCAGTCAGTTGAGAGCACGGAGACAAGCTAGTGAGTCGAGACGGGGATGAGTGTGGGCAAACAAAGAGGCCCCCCCCCCACCCCCCCGTGTGGAACTCTGGCAGACCGTGGGGGGCAAGGGCTGCGTGCCCG
This sequence comes from Lampetra fluviatilis, assembly GCF_964198595.1. NCBI lineage: Eukaryota > Metazoa > Chordata > Hyperoartia > Petromyzontiformes > Petromyzontidae > Lampetra > Lampetra fluviatilis. The sequence goes on along the minus strand of NC_136337.1, from coordinate 5,070,776 downwards.
GGGGGGGGGGGTGGGGGGGGGGGTGGTCAAGAGGCGCGCACGGCCACCTTTGTCTCCCCAGATTCCTGCCTCGAAATATTCTGATGGGGTCCCAGGTGCGTGCTCTCCACTCGTTTACACTCTCCACCCCCCCCCCCCAAAAGACAAAGATCCCCCCTATAGCCTTAACAGACTGTCGGGGCAAGTGCTGTTAGCGAGCAGCACCTATGAAGGGCAACACGGGCAACACATCTCCTAGCCACTATGGATGAGAGAGAGAGACACGCAAACTCCAAATATACAGCAGGTGTCAGGGTCAGGATCGAACCCACGACCTCCTGTACACCAGGCGAGGTAGTTAACATCTCCTAGCCACCGTGATGATGATGAGAGAGAGAGACACGCAAACTCCAAATATACAGCAGGCGTCAGGGTCGGGATCGAACCTACGACCTCCTGCGTACCATGCGAGGTAGTTAACATCTCCTAGCCACCGTGGATGAGCGAGCGAGCGCATGGTGAGCGAGCGAGCGGTGGAGTCACTCACCCTCGTGGACTTGCTGTCTGCCTGGACGATCGCCTTGCACGACTCGCCCCCCCCACTCACAGCCTCCATGACGATCCTCACCTCCACGCCCGGCAGCGGTGACCCCACCGTGCCTACGGCAACAACAACCATGGTGGCACCACAAAGACAAAGGTCCCCCCCTCCCCGTATAGCCTCGAACAGGCCGCCGGGGCAAGAGCTGTTGGCGAGTAGCACCGATGAAGGCCGGCACCACGCCCGACCCGCCCTTTGTCTCCCAACCGGCGACGTTTACACACCGCACCAGGTACTCATTTGAGGCCGAGTCGACCTAGGGGAGGCCCAGCTTCGGTTCGGGTAAGCGTCACAGGTGTCGGCCCATGAGCGGGGAATCGAACCCGGCTTGAGCAGTTTTTTTGTTTCGTTTAAACGACATCACGAGGGTTATTTATTTATAACGGCTCCCTCGGCTAATATCATCGCCGCGGTACCAACCAGGGCGGCCGTGCGGTACCGGCTGACTGGCGGGGGGGGGGGGGGGGAGCGTTGTTCCGAATCGTGAATCTATTCTTGTTATTTTCTTATGACCAGGTCAGGCCCACCGTAGCCATGTAAGCTCGTGGGTCGTCGCAAACGACGGGCCAAAAAAAAAAAAAGGCGGGGGGGGCTCTTTGCCACGTGCAAATTTATTCGCAGCCACAAATCGCCGTCAAACGCGAGCCGTCAATTCTAAACGAGGAGGGAAAAACCCGGAGGACCCGGAGAAAAATCCACGCGACCACCACGGGAGAGAGAGAGAGACACCGCAAGCTTCAAATACGCAGCAAAATACATTAAATGCATGTTTTAGAGACTCGTAAAGACTCACAGAAACTCATAGAGATCCACAGAGACCCATAGGAACCTATAGAGAGACCCATACGGAAACAAAACATTTTTTATTCTACCAGGTACCACTAAGCTATATAGCTCTATTTCAGAAGCGTCCTGTCTGTCATAAATGATAGCGCAACAAATCGGCTTATCTTCTTGGTTCTTTCGGTAAAGTCACGTAGAAGGGAAATAATAAAATAATAAAAATAAAACATTATAAAATAATTCTCACGACGTTTCGGCCACAACACAAGCAGCCGTCCTCAGGTGAAGACCAGGTCTGTCATTCAGACGCTGTCGCCTCGACAGACCTGGTTTTCACCTAAGGACGGCTACTTGCGTTGTGGCCGAAACGTCGTGAGAATAATTTTATTATGTTTTATTTTTATTATTTTATTACTTCCCTTCTACGTGACTTTACCGAAAGAACCAAGAAGATGAATCCCTGCAGTCACGAAAGCTTTAAATCGAAACAACGTGGACATTTATAACAGCCAGATGCTCTAAACGCGTGACGTTGATCAGTGTCGGGGATCGAACCCACGAACCTCCCGCGTACCCAGCTAGACAATTAACACCTCCCAGCCAGCGGCAAGTACGCGCCCAATCCTCACCGGGAATCCTATCCCCGCGCAGTGGGTTTGAGAGCACCATGCCCAGCTCGGTCATGCCGTAGCGCTCCAGCAGGCGGTGGCCCGTGATCTCCTCCCAGCGCTCCAGAACCGGCGTGGGCAGCGCCGCAGAGCCCGACACCATGAGGCTGCCGCGGCACGAAGGGGAGAGTGGCGTTCACTACCCGTACAAAGACAAAGATTCCCCCGTATGGCCTCTAACAGGCTGTTGGGGCGAGTGCTGTTAGCGAGCGTCTGTGAAGGCTACCTGCACGGCGGCACACGAGGGGGTGGGTGGGCGGCACCACGACATTTTGGGTGGCGAGGTTTTCACACCGCAACTGGTACTGATTTGAGGCTGAGTCGACCTAGGGGAGGCTCAGGGACGGTTCAGATAATCGTCACTGTTGGCCGTGAGTAGGAATTGAACCCGGGTCGCCGGGTTCCGAGCGCAGCATAGCACTAAACCGCTACACTACCGCTCCCCACGATACACACGCACACACAAAGACAAAGATCCCCTGTATAGCCTTAACAGACTGTTCGGGCAAGTGCTGTTAGCGAGCACCTATGAAGGCCAGAACGGCACACAAGGGGCGCGCGCACACACGCACACACACACACGCGCACGCACACACGTGCACGCACACGCACGCACGCGCGCGCACGCACGCGCACACACACGCACGCGCACACACGCACGCGCACACACGCACACACGCACGCACACACGTACACACACACACACGCACGCACACGCACACACACACACACGTACCGGATGTGCTCCTTGCACATGCCGCGCACGAAGTCGCGGACGCGAGGCCGCGTGTAGTGCTCGTCGTAGTAGTCGATGAGCCGCGCGTACACCGTGGGCACCGCCATGAACACGTTCACCCGCGGTGACGCCTCGCCACTCAACAGGTGCTCCCACACCTGGGCGGGGGGGGGGGGACAGCGACGGCGATGCGTTGGCAGTGGTGATGCACGAGCAGGGTCAGCGGCGGCGGCTGTAGCAGTAGCAGCAGCAACTCGACACGTTTCGTGTCACCAAAAAGGCTCGCGGTCGTTACCCCTTTCAAGTTCTGATGACGTACGTGTAGACGGAACGGAACCGGTGAGTGGGAGAGTGGGTGGGTGAGTGAGTGAGTGGGTGGGTGAGTGGGTGGGTGAGTGAACAGGTGAGTGAATGGGCGAGTGGGTCAATGATGAAGTGGGTGAGTGAATGGGCGAGTGGGTGGGTGAGTGAGCAGGTGAGTGAATGGGCGAGTGGGTCAGTGAGTGAGTGGGTGGGTGGGTGGGTGGGTGAGTGAGTGAGTGGGTGAGTGAGTGAGTGGGTGAGTGAGTGGGTGAGTGAGTGGGTAAGTGAATGAGTGAATTAGTGAGTCAGTGAGTGAGTGAGCAGGTGAGTGGGTGGGTGGGTGAGTGAGCGATTGAGTGGGTGAGTGAATGGGTGAGTGAATGAGTGAATGGGTGAGTGATTGAGTGAGTGGGTGAGTGCATGAGTGATTGGGTGGGTGAGTGGGTGAGTGAAAGAGTGAATTAGTGAGTGGGTGAGTGAATGGGTGATTGAGTGGGCGGGTGAGTAAACGTGTGCTTTTTTTCCAGTGACCCTCCGTACGTACGGTGGGTGAACACAGCGGCGAGCGAACGAGCCGGCGAGAATTAGCGATTTAATCCGTCAACGAGTGAGCGGGTGAGTCAGTGGGCGAATTAGTGAATGAGCAAACGAGAGGGTGAGTGAACGGGTGAGTGGGCGAGTGAACGAGCGGGTGGGCGAGTGAGTGGGCGAGAGACTTAATTAATGAGTGGGTGAGTGAACGGGTGAGTGGGCGAATGAATGAGTGAGTAGGTGAGTGAGTGGGTGAGAGACTTAACGAATGAGTGGGTGAGTGAACGGGTGAGTGGGCGAGTGAACGAGCGAGTAGGCGAGTGAGCGGGCGAGAGACTTAATTAATGAGTGGGTGAGTGAACGGGTGAGTGGGCGAGTGAACGAGCGAGTAGGCGAGTGAGCGGGCGAGAGACTTAATGAATGAGTGGGTGAGTGAACGGGTGAGTGGGCGAGTGAACGAGCGGGTGGGCGAGTGAGTGGGCGAGAGACTTAATTAATGAGTGGGTGAGTGAACGGGTGAGTGGGCGAGTGAACGAGCGAGTAGGCGAGTGAGCGGGCGAGAGACTTAATGAATGAGTGGGTGAGTGAACGGGTGAGTGGGCGAGTGAACGAGCGGGTGGGCGAGTGAGTGGGCGAGAGACTTAATTAATGAGTGGGTGAGTGAACGGGTGAGTGGGCGAATGAATGAGTGAGTAGGTGAGTGAGTGGGTGAGAGACTTAACGAATGAGTGGGTGAGTGAACGGGTGAGTGGGCGAGTGAACGAGCGAGTAGGCGAGTGAGCGGGCGAGAGACTTAATTAATGAGTGGGTGAGTGAACGGGTGAGTGGGCGAATGAATGAGTGAGTGGGTGAGTGAATGAGCGGGTGGGCGAGTGAGCGGGTGAGAGACTTAACGAATGAGTGGGTGAGTGAACGGGTGAGTGGGCGAGTGAACGAGCGGGTGGGCGAGTGAACGAGCGAGAGACTTAATGAATGAGTGGGCGAATGAATGAGTGAGTGGGTGAGTGAATGAGCGGGTGGGCGAGTGAGCGGGCGAGAGACTTAAAGAATGAGTGGGCGAGTGAACGAGCGGGTGAGCGAGTGAGTGGGCTAGAGACTTAACAAATGAGTGGGTGAGTGAACGGGTGAGTGGGCGAGTGAACGAGTGAGTGGGCGAGTGAATGAGCGGGTGGGCGAGTGAGCGGGCGAGAGACTTAACGAATGAGTGGGTGAGTGAATGGGTGAGTGGGCGAGTGAACGAGCGGGTGGGCGAGTGAATGAGTGGGTGAGTGAGTGGGCGAGAGACTTAACGAATGAGTGGGTGAGTGAACGGGTGAGTGGGCGAGTGAACGAGCGGGTGGGCGAGTGAATGGGCGAGAGACTTAATGAATGAGTGGGTGAGTGAACGGGTGAGTGGGCGAGTGAATGAGTGGGTGGGCGAGTGAGCGGGCGAGGGACTTAATTAATGAGTGGGTGAGTGAACGGGTGAGTGGGCGAGTGAATGAGTGGGTGGGCGAGTGAGCGGGCGAGGGACTTAATTAATGAGTGGGTGAGTGAACGGGTGAGTGGGCGAGTGAATGAGTGGGTGGGCGAGTGAGGGGGCGAGGGACTTAATTAATGAGTGGGTCAGTGAACGGGTGAGTGGGTGAGTGAATGAGTGGGTGGGCGAGTGAGCGGGCGAGGGACTTAATTAATGAGTGGGTGAGTGAACGGGTAAGTGGGCGAGTGAACGAGCGGGTGGGCGAGTGAGCGGGCGAGACTTAATTAATGAGTGGGTGAGTGAACGGGTGAGTGGGTGAGTGAGTGGGCGAGAGACTTAATTAATGAGTGGGTGAGTGAACGGGTGAGTGGGCGAGTGAATGAGTGGGTGGGTGAGTGAACGAGCGGGTTGGCGAGTGAACGAGCGACAGACTTAATTAATGAGTGGGTGAGTGAACGGGTGAGTGGGCGAATGAACGAGCGAGTGGACGACTGAACGGACAGGCGTGGCGACTCTTCATTCCCCGCCACCACCAACCTGCCGGGCATCGAATTCGGGGAGCATGACACACGAGGCCCCCACGGCGAGAGGGCACAGAAGCTTGTTGACGATGCCGTGCGTGTGGTGAAGGGGCAGCGTGTGGAGGATGACGTCATCGCAGCTCCACTCCCAAGCCTCCAGCAGGCAGGAGACCTGTCGGCCGGGCACGGGAACGGGCGCGTGCCGGGCGTTTAAAAATGCAAATCAGAATCAGAAAGGGTTTTATTCGCCATGAAAGTTTGCACAGACAAGGAATTTACTATGGCAGGAAGGTGGGTGCATTCAACGTGTAGGAATCTTAAAACTTAAATAAGTGGTATACATCTTCTTGGTTCTTTCGGTAAAGTCACGTAGAAGGGAAATAATAAAATAATAAAAATAAAACATAATAAAATAATAAAAATATACGCTCTAAGCGTGGTGGTGTTTCATTCAGACGCTGTCTCCCCAACAGACCTGGTCTTCACCTGAGGACGGCTGCTTGCGTTGTGGCCGAAACGTTGTGAGAATAATTTTATTATGTTTCATTTTATTATTTTATTATTTCCATTCTACGTGACTTTACCGAAAGAACCAAGAAGATTACTAATTTGTGTTTTAATATTTGCGTGTTTTTTTTTAACTTAGCGCCCCTTCGTAGCGTCATGCTACAGGCCCCGCACCCGCTTCATGCACCTGCGCGTGGAGATTGCCGTGCGTGCTCAGGACTCCCTTGGGTCTCCCGGTCGTGCCGCTGGTGTAGACGATCATCGCCGGGCGGTCTCGCCAGTCACCGCCGGCGGTCGCCCCGTCCCCGTCCCCGTCATCGCCACCCCCCCCCACCGTACACGTCGCTGTGCATCACCGTGACGTGCGGCACGCCCATCTCGCGGGCGACACCCGCGGCCGTCTCGGCGAACTCCTCCGTCGAGAGGACGACGCGGGCGCCGCAGTCGCCCGCCACGTAGTGGAGCTCGCGCCGCGGGTGACGGTGGTAGAGCGGCACGGCCACCGAGCCTCGTAGCCACGTGGCCCACTGGGCCGCCACGTAGCGCGCGTCGTTGGGGCACAGGAACGCCACCGCCTCCGACGCCGGATTCCCTGGGAGGCGGACGGCAGAGGTCGCAAACGGGTTTTAATTCCTTACCCGTACCCGTACCCGGCCACACCAGGGTCGCAAATGGGTACCCGTACCCGGCCGGGTACGGTTAGCCGGGTATCGGGTAGGGTACGGGTATCGGGTACCCGGTTGCGACCTCTGGCGGACGGGGAGGCGAGGTGGGGGGTGGGGGGGGGTGAGGGAGGGGGCCAGCGGACAGAAAGTCCACCAGGGCGAGCGAATCCACCGCTCGCTCGCTCGCCAGCGAAGAGACTGTGGTCGTCACCGCGTCGCGCGGCGCTTTCGGATGCGCTTCTGCGGCCGTCTGGAACGCTCTTCCTTCACGATGTTAGGAAGCCACCGGAGCGACGCACTTTTAAGTCTGGTGAGGTTGACGAACGAATTTGTTTAAGAACTGCTCGTTGTCGTGGTTAGTCTGCTCCGATTAGCGCGGTTGGCTACGTACGGTGGCGCGAAAGAAGTCCGACACACAAACGTTGAGGAAAGGGAGCGAAGCGTGGAGCGTGGGGGGTGTGGGCACCAGGCGCCTGCCATCCGTGGACAACGCGGAAGGAAGACGCAGAGAGATGACTCGCGACGACGACTCACAACAACGACGACTCACAACAACAACTCACAACAACGACGACTCACAACAACAACAACGACGACTCACAACAACGACTCACAACAACAACAACGACTCACAACAACGACTCACAACAACAACTCACAACAACTCACAACAACAACAACGACTCACAACAACGACTCACAACAACAACTCACAACAACAACAACAACGACTCACAACAACGACTCACAACAACAACTCACAACAACAACAACAACGACTCACAACAACAACAACTCACAACAATTCACAACAACAAAAACTCACAACAACGACTCACAACAACAACGACTCACAACAACAACTCACAACAATGACGACTCAAAACAACAACAACAACGACTCACAACAACAACTCACAACAACGACTCACAACGACTCACAACAACAACAACGACTCACAATAACAACAACTAACAACTCACAACAACAACTCCCAACAACAACTCACAACAAAACAACAACTCACAACAACAACAAAACAACAACAACTCCCAACAACAACTCACAACACAACAACAACTCCCAACAACAACAAAACAACAACGACTCACAACAACAACAACTCACAACAACAACAACAACATCGCCCCCCCTTACCGCCGTCATCTCCCCCGAGCGCCCGCTGGATGCGCCGCGCGACGCGCCCCGCGGCCCGCAGCAGGACCCCGTACGTCGCCGTGCCGTGCCGGTCCGAGATGGCCAGGCGCTCTCCAAACGCGGCGGCGCGCGACGACACGGGGGACAGGCACCCGGCGGATGAGGCGGAGGAGGTGGTGGAGGTGGAGGAGGAGGAGGTGGTGGCCGACGGACGGAAGGCCCGGCGGTGAACGAAGGCCCCGGCGCCGGCGGGAGAGGCGGCGTTGACGCCCGCCGGTAGCGCCCGGCTGGCGCGAACGAGCGCCAATGTCAGCATGACGGCGTCGCGGCGCTGGTGAGACGGGGGGGGCGGTGAGACGGGTGGGGAAGGATCAGAGGTCGCAAACGGGTTTTGATTCCTTACCCGTATCCGTACCCGGCCGCACAGAGTCGCAAACGGGTACCCGTACCCGTACCCGGCCGTACCCGTACCCTACCCGTACCCGACCGGGTACGGGTAGGGTAAGGGTATCGGGTACCTGATTGCGACCTCTGGGATGAAGCCATGTTGCAGGCGCGGGTGGGTTGATTCTAGCAACTTGAATTGTGAGAAGAGACAAGACGTTGGGAAATGAGTGACAAACGGTCACTCATTTCACCAGTGACTCACTTCGCCGTATGGAACCCGTAAAAGATCAATTATCCGGTACAAATAACACCACGTGGTAAACCACGTGGGTTGACACGGCTGTGGCTTTACCATCGTTCAGAGGGGGATTCCACTGTTGAAATCTACCCACGTGTTCACGACAAACGGGAACACGTGACCAGTCACCTTGGGGTGGCCGGGGGGGGGAGATCACGCAATCCACGATACAGGCAAAGATCCCCCGTGTAGCCTTCAACAGACTGCCGGGGCAAGTGCTGTTAGTAGCGAGCAGCACCTACGAAGGCCGGCACGGGTTCAACAAACAAAGATCCCCCGTGTAGCCTTCAACAGACTGCCGGGACAAGTGCTGTTAGTAGCGAGCAGCACCGATGAAGTCCGTCAACCCGTACCACCACGAAGAGCTGTAGATGTGGGTGACCCAACAGCACCACGCCCGACCGCCTTTGTCTCCCCGGCAGGTACTCGTGTCGAGGCTGAGTCGACCTAGGGGAGGCCCACCACACACGCGTGGAGGGCAAGGGCACGCCGGCGGCTTGAGCGACTGTTTCCGTGACGCTGAGTTGACGCCCCTCCTCAACTCGGATGTAGTTGTCAGATTTTAGAGGGTTTACCTCCTCCACCCCCACCTCTCTCTCTCTCTTCGCCCCCATCTTTCTAAAACTAAACAAAATTATTGCTATTTTAGAGTGTTTCTTTATACTGCAGGAGGAATCCGATGAGGTATTGAAGCGCTTTTTGTCACGGGTGTCCAGCACCTACTCACTCACCTACTCACTCACTTACCTACTCACTCACCTACTCACTCACATAATCACCTACTCACTCACCTACTCACTCACCCACTCACTCACATAATCACCTACTCACTCACCTACTCACTCACCTACTCACTCACTCACCTACTCACTCACCTTCTCACTCAGCTACTCACTCACCTACTCACCTACTCACTCACCTACTCACTCACCTACTCACTCACATACTCACTCACCTACTCACTCACTTACCTACTCACTCACATACTCACTCACCTACTCACTCACCTACTCACTCACTCACCTACTCACTCACCTACTCACTCACATACTCACTCATATACTCACCTACTCACTCACATACTCACCTACTCACTCACCTACTCATTCACTCACCTACTCACTCACATACTCACTCACCTACTCACTCATATACTCACCTACTCACTCACATACTCACCTACTCACTCACCTACTCATTCACTCACCTACTCACTCACATACTCACTCACCTACTCACTCACATACTCACCCACTCACTCACATACTCACCCACTCACTCACCTACTCACTCACATATTCCCACATAGTGGTGATGGTAGTGGTGATGGTCGTGGTGGTGGTGGTGATGGTGGTGGTGATGGTAGTGGTGATGGTAGTGGTGATGGTGGTGGTGATGGTAGTGGTGATGGTGGTGGTGATGGTAGTGGTGATGGTGGTGGTGATGGTAGTGGTGATGGTGGTGGTGATGGTGGTGGTGATGGTAGTGGTGATGGTAGTGGTGATGGTCGTGGTGATGGTGGTGATGGTGGTGGTAGTGGTGATGGTAGTGGTGATGGTGGTGGTGATGGTGATGGTAGTGGTGATGGTCGTGGTGATGGTGGATGATGGTGGGTGGGGAGGGTGGGGCTGGGTGGGGAGGGGCTGGTCACCCCGTGGTGCCCTTATAAAACTCAACGTTTAACCTACTCACGCCGGCTTGTGCCCGCCCTCACAGTCGGCCATATTTGCGGAATACACCACGCCGCCGTTGACCCTGGCCATTGACCGAGCAACCCAACGTTCCTACCAGCTCCCTCCGCAGGAAATGTGTTCATCGTGTTCCAGTGTTATTACCCGTTCAATCTTGATTTGAAGATTTCGTGTCTGCAGGAATCCATACCATTATCCGTTCTTTTCCCATTCGAAAACGATAGTTCCATGTAAGTGTTCACATTTTTAGTTTTTAAGCACCCTGTGTATATATAGATACAATCGCCACGTGAGGAATTCACAACGTGATGGCAATGAACTCCCACCACCCACCCACAACCCCCCCCCACACCCCACGTAACTCACTCAGCCCACCTCACTGCCGTTGCAAAACCATCAAGCGCTGCCAGTCGCAATTATTTGATATTTGTCCGCGGGCGAGACTTTAAAAAAAACCCATCGCATCCGCTGCCCACAGGCGACGGGCACCACTGCATCATTAAGATCCGCCGCGCTCATTACGCAAAAATAAAAGACAAAGATCCCCCGTGTAGCCTTAACAGACTGTAGGGGCAAGTGCTGTTAGCGAGCACCTATGAAGGCCGGAACGGTACACGAGGGGGTGGGTGGCCAGCAACCACGCCCGATCACCTTTGTTTCCCCAGTGGCGATGTTTACATATCGCACCAGGTACTCATTTGAGGCTGAGTCGACCTAGGGGATGCCCAGGAGCGGTTCAGATAATCGTCACTGGCGTTGGCCGTGAGCGGGAATCGAACTCGGGTCGCCGAGTTCGTAGCGCAGCGTAGCGCTAACCGCTACACTACCGCTCCCCATTTTACACACACTGACACACAGACACAAAGATAAAGATCCCCCGTGTAGCCTTAACAGACTGTAGGGGCAAATGCCGTTAGCGAGCACCTATGAAGGCCGGAACGGTACACGAGGGGGTGGGTGGCCAGCACCACGCCCGACCGCCTTTGTCTCCCCAGTGGCGTTGCTTACACACCGCACCAGGTACTCATTTCAGGCTGAGTCGACCTAGGGGAGGCCCAGAACCGGTTCAGATAATCGTCACTGGGTGTTGGCCGTGAGCGGGAATCGAACCCCGGTCGCCAGGTTCATAGTGCAGCGCGCTAACCGCTACACTACCGCTCGCCACTAAGTGGCGGTGACGTCACCACGACGCTTGTGCCAGGCCATGTGCACTTTGAGGCCACGTGAAGTGTTGAACGCCCGCTGGCAGGAGGTCACGGGGCAGACCCAAGGGCCATGGGTCGACTGACTGAGATGACACACACATACACGTACACAACCACAGTATTTACCAGGGCGGCCGCTGCCGAGGTTTTAGAAACGCGGAACCTCTTGCGAAGGAGCGCCCGACGCGCCGATGAACAAGCGCATGGCAAGGGGCAGTCTCGTCATGGAGAATCCATGAAAGCTGCGCGGTGGTGGATGGTTCGTTAATTTGCATGCAGCCCGAACGCTTGATTAACTGCACAGATCAGATCATTTGTATTCCCAGACAATAGCAGCAGCGACGCTGCATCGGTAATTGACGTGAATTGTCTATTCTGAAAGACACTGTAATATATATAGCATATGCTTTAGAGGTGTGTGTGTGTATATATGTAATCTGATTGCCCTGAGCATGGGAAATTTGACGGCATATTTGCAGTGAGCCGTTGAGTGCATTGCTCGAAACTGTTGTGAAAAAAAACGCTATTTGCGTTTATGCCAGAATTAAAAACGATGAAAAATAAGAATGGGCTTTTACCCTTTCTGGCAATGAAACAGGTGTTGAGATTTTGATTTAAAGCTTTCGTGACTGCAGGGGTTCATATTCTTGGTTCTTTCGGTAAAGTCACGTAGAAGGGAAACAATAAAATAATAAAAATAAAGCAATAAAATTCTCACGACATTGCGGTTATTTTTTGCTTGACCGAGCGTGACACAGCAAATCAAATTAAAGCGAGAAGCATTGTTCTATATTTTATTGTTTTTGAGATATTTCGGAGTCAAGCGGTTCTGAACGAAAAAAATATGCATTTTACGATGTTTAAATCCGAGTAATTCGAAAACGGTTAACGATAGGAGAACTTCCTGTCATAGAGTATGACGTTCATACATTCCTCTTATTTTTCATGAAAAAATAACGGAATCTTTAGATTGAGCGGTGTCCGGTGGGTACGTCTTTACATATAAGAAGTTATTCTTGGTTCTTTCGGTAAAGTCACGTAGCAGTTACATTGGAGAAACCAAACGACATGTCTCGGACCGCATCCGTGAACACAAAGCAGACCTAAACCACGGTAGGACTAACACCTCAGCCGTGGCAGATCACTGTTACAATTCAGTAGGCTCACATGACATTGACTTCTCCAAGACAGAGGTTCTCTGCAAGCCATCTGGCTACCGTGAGAGATTCGTTCATGAGGCTATCCACACATACAAACACGGAGACAATTTCAACCGAGAAGATGGATTCTGGCTTAGCAATCATTGGAAGGATTTGATCAACCATTTCGGGTCTTAATTGATTGTGTTCACGCTTACGGTGACTTTCAGACCACATTCCATTCTCATTCTCTCCCCCCTCCTCCGTTCAAGTCGCTGTCCGTGGTGCTGACTTTAAGAAAAAACCGCCACTTTTTCAAATCCTTTATATTAAGTTCACTTTCTTGCTTGCTTGCGCGCTTACAACCGTGCAAATCTTTCGGTCGTTTTTTAACCCACTTCCCGTGATCCAATCGAGCTGACATTTTACACACCGACTCGTTGTGCGTGACAATTTATTTTCGTGAAAATTTTTTTCCAAAATGTTACACATTTTAGGAAAAAATTAATTATATTTCATTACCAATTGCTTAATGGTGGCAGGCAATCATCTGACCCATAGGTGGCAGCCATCTCAAGCCAGAGGACGAGAGGACTCTAGCCGCCACGCATATAAAGGATTTATAGTGAAAAACTTTGTTTTTACGGGTTAATTTTTTTCAAATGTTCTTGCTGTGGTTTTCACACCTGATGATGATTGCTTGTGTTGCAATCGAAACGTCGTGAGAATTTTATTGTGTTTTATGTTTTTATTTTTTTATTATTTCCCTTCTACGTGATTTTACCGAAAGAACCAAGAATATGAATCTCTGCAGTCACGAAAGTTTAAATCGAAATATAAGAAGTTGTTAGCATCAAGGCGTCAACAATTTAAGTGTTTCTTTTGTGGTAAAATACAAATGTTTGGAGTCGTTGTTAGTGGTCCGATCGTAGATTAACTTTTGTTGTTATATATAATTTCAGTTTAATAATTTTTTGTTGAAAACTTTTGCCTGCCAAAGACGGGCTTAATGACCAAGAATATTTATATTTTGAATGCTATCCTAAACTCTTATAGGCTTCATGCTTTTTGGGTTTTTTTCGGTAAAGTCACGTAGGTAAAAAAATAAAATAAAATAAATGAAAACAACTAAATTGAATCACGATGTTTCGGGCGCAACACACTTAAGCGGTTGTGCTTTAGCTACGTTCTCCCCATCTGAAGAAGGACGCTTGTGTTGCGCCCGAAACGTCGTGATTTAATTGAGTTGTTTTCATTTATTTTATTAGATTTTTTACCTACGTGACTTTACCGAAAAAAAAAACAGAGTATGAATCCTTGCAGTCACGAAAGCTTCAAATCTTTAATAGGCATCTGCTATAATTCATGAAAGTCCAGCACCCCAACCCCAACCCACACGCTTTGGACACGTGTTCCAAAAAAAAAATGTGCAATATCTACTCTTGCAAGGGGCTTGCCTGTAACACCCGCGCAGCTAATACATTAATAATGTCGGAACCTCCACGAAGCGGAGAAAACACGTGTGGCTCTAAGCGTGTGGCAGGGCTGTCTCGGTTCAAGACTCCTCTTGTGAGGATGAAGGTGTTATATGGGGTGCGAAGGGAATTGGATATTAAGTGAAAGCGATGTTTTCTCTTCCTTGCTGGCAGATAAACACGGAGCGTCACGCGCGCGCACATTCGTAGCGAGCGGTGCAGACGCGCCATTGAGAGGCCGTCCATAAATGACGTCACGCGTTTTTGGAGGATTTTTGACACCCCCCCCCCCCACCTAGTCACACGGCGTCACAAAAAGTCAGACCCCCCCCCCCCCCCTCAAATATGACGTCACAAATCTCTGCCCTCCTCCCCCCCCCCCAAAAAAAAAATACATGTTTTTCAAATCGCTTTAAACTATTGCCATTGTAGTGCGTACTTAATGTGGCGCTGCACTCTGATGTTGTAAGAGAACGCATTTATTAAAACGTCTATTTAATTAAGTAGAACGTGTTGCCTATAATTATTTAAAGTTGCGCATTTTTATGTGACGTCACATTTCTCAACCCCCCCCCCCCTCGTCACACATCGTCACAAATGTCTGACACCCCCCCCCCCCTAGGTGCGTGACGTCATTTATGGACGGCCCCTTGGCTTGAGGATGCACCACCACCACCACCACCACCCC
>NC_136337.1:5027285-5055781 GCF_964198595.1 Lampetra fluviatilis | reverse complement strand
GTTTGTGAGTGTGTGTGTAAGTGTGTGAGTGTGTATGTATGTGTGTGTGAGTGTGTATGTGTGTGTGAGTGTGTGAGTGTGTATGTGTGTGAGTGTGTATTTGTGTATGTATGTGTGTGAGTGTGTGTGTGAGTGTGTGAGTGTGTATTTGTGTATGTGTGTGTGTATGTGTGTGTGAGTGTGTGTGTATGTTTGTGTGAGTGTATATGTATGTGTGTGTATGTGTGTATGTATGTGAGTGTGTATGTGTGTATGTATGTGAGTGTGTATGTGTGTATGTATGTTTGTGAGTATGTGTGTGTGAGTATGTGAGTGTGTATGTGTGTGTGTATGTGTGTGTGAGTGTGTGTATGTTTGTGTGAGTGTGTGTGTATGTATGTGTGTGTAAGTGTGTGAGTGTGTATATGTGTGTGAGGGAGTGTCAGTGTGTGTATGTCAGTGTGTGTGTGTCAGTGTGTCTTTGTGTGTGTAAGTGTGTGTGAGGGAGTGTTTGTGTCCATGTGTGTGTGTATGTGTGTGTCAGTCTGAGTGTGTGTGTATATGTGTGTGAGTATGTAAGTGTGACTGTGACTGTGTGTGTGTATGTAAGTGTGTGAGTGTGTATGTGTGTGTGAGGGAGTATCAGTGTGTGTGTGTGTGTCAGTGTGTCTGTGTGTGTGTCAGTGTGTGTGTGGGGAGCGGTAGTGTACCAGTTAGCACGCTGCATTACGAACCTGGCTACCCGGGTTCGATTCCCGCTCACGGCCAACACCAGTGACGATTTATCTGAACCGGTCCTGGGCATCCCTCCCCTAGGTCGACTCAGCCTCAAAATGAGTACCTGTTGCGATGTTTAAACATCGCCACTGGGGAAACAAAGGCGGCCGGGCGTGGTGCTGCTGGTAACCCAGCCCCTTAGCGTGCTACTCGCGAACAGCACTTGTCCCAACAGTCTGTAAAGCGTGATGAATGTAAATCCACACGGGGGCTCTTTGTCTTTTGTTTGACACTCGGTAGCAGAAGCAGCCACCGAAACGCGACCCACTCTCCCTCCCCCCTCCTCCTCCCCCTCCTTCCACCACCATCACCATCCTCATCCATGCATGGCCCTGTGTGTGTGTATTATAGCGAGAGACTCACACAGCAAGCTGACCCGTATCTCCCTAAGGATGCGTGGGGTAATCTATCTTCTTCTCGGGTGAGGTGTGGAGTGGGGGGGGTATTCCAGACCGTTTATTCACGATCTTGTTTTGATTTTTTTGCCACAATCGGTCGGTGCCGCGTGCGGTGCTGAGACGACATGCCTCGCCACCCGGTGAGCGATAATACCCAGGGACCCCCCCCCCCCTCCCCCATCTCCCCGTATGTAGCGTGGGTGGTGTGTATAATAAAGGGGGGGGGGGTTGGTTACTTTGAGTGGTTGGATCGACATATCATCCTTCAGTAACTTCAAGCACACACACTCACGCACACTAACTCACACACACACTCTCACGCACACACTCACGCACACTAACTCACGCACGCACTCACGCACGCACTCACGCACACTAACTCACACACACACTCTCACGCACACACTCACGCACACACTCACGCACACACTCACGCACACACTCACGCACACACTCCCGCACACACTCACGCACACACTCACGCACTCACTCACGCACACACTCACGCACACACTCACGCACGCACTCACGCACACACTCACGCACTCACTCACGCACACACTCACGCACACACTCCCGCACTCACTCACGCACACACTCACGCACTCACTCACGCACACACTCCCGCACACACTCACGCACACGCTCACGCACACGCTCACGCACACACTCACGCACACTAACTCACGCACGCACTCACGCACACACTCACGCACTCACTCACGCACACGCTCACGCACACACTCACGCACACTAACTCACGCACGCATTCACGCACACACTCCCGCACACACTCACGCACACACTCACGCACACACTCACGCACTCACTCACGCACACACTCACGCACACGCTCACGCACATACTCACGCAAACACTCCCACACACACTCACGCACACACTCACGCACTCACTCACGCACTCACTCACGCACACACTCCCGCACACACTCACGCACTCACTCACGCACACACTCCCGCACACACTCACGCACACGCTCACGCACATACTCACGCAAACACTCCCACACACACTCACGCACACACTCACGCACACACTCCCACACACGCTCACGCACACACTCACGCAAACACTCCCACACACACTCACGCACTCACTCACGCACACACTCACGCACACGCTAACGCACACACTCACGCAAACACTCCCACACACACTCACGCACACACTCACGCACACACTCACGCACACACTCACGCACACACTCCCACACACGCTCACGCACACACTCACGCAAACACTCCCACACACACTCACGCACACACTCACGCACTCACTCACGCACACAATCCCGCACACACTCACGCACACGCTAACGCACATACTCACGCAAACACTCCCACACACACTCACGCACACACTCACGCACACACTCACGCACACACTCCCACACACGCTCACGCACTCACTCACGCACACACTCACGCACACACTCACGCACACGCACACACTCACGTTTTCACTCACGCACACTTGCGCACGCAATCAAAGGTGCGTGTTTTTGTCGTTTGAGTGATTGAACAATTTGTTTTGTATTGACATTGTGTGGTTTCCAACCTCACCTGAGCATATTTTGACCGCGTTTTATTTTTTTATTTTCAAATGTGCACTGTTTGTATTTCGCTTGTCATCTTTTGTTGTTGTTGCGAATAATGAAATAAAATTAAATGTAAATACTTAATGCGTCGTCACCGCCACCCGACGCAGCCAATTGTTGTTTTATTTCACCAGGTAAGTGCCCACTCAGCTGCCACGTGTAGCTCTTTTCCAAGAAGCCATCACAAATGACCGCTCAAAAAAGTGACCGGTCATCATCATCATCGAGGGGACAATTATAATAAACAACCAAATACGTTAAATGCATGTTTCTCCAGAATCATAGAGACTCAGAAAAGACCCACAGAGGCCCATACTCATAGAGACACATAGACCCACAGCTGACTATAGAGACCCATACTTAAACTAAACGTGTTTTTATTCTCCCATGTAAGGACCCATTACACTACACAACTCTTTTTTCAGAAGCGACTTGGCTATTACAAATGATATCTCAACCAAGTAGCAGATATCATCATCATCATCAGCAACAAAGGGGACATTTATAAGCAGCCAAAAACCACCCAATTTCTACGCTGTGTGCTAAAAATCTCAGTGGGATGCAAGTCAAACAACAACAACAACCATTTTTCGATTTAAAGCTTTCGTGACTGCAGGGATTCATATTCTTGGATCTATCGGTAAAGTCACGTAGAAGGGAAATAATAAAATAATAAAAATATTAAACATAATAAAATTCTCACGACGTTTCGGCCATAACGCAAGCAGCCGTCCTCAGGTGAAGAACAGAGCCTGTCGGAAAGACAGCGTTCGATTGCAACACAAGCGATCATCATCATCAGCTGTGAAAATCACGGCAAGAAATGTTTAAAAACGTGGCGGTTTTTTTCTTAACGTCGTGAAAATTGTATTGTTACATCATAGGACCTCCTTTGCCAGTACCAAAATATACTAATAGGGGTTTCCCCCTTTTTTCTGGCAACAAAACTGACACCTTTTGCAAGGAATCATGCTTCCATTAACCACAATACTTGCAGTCAAATGCGAACAAAAAACTGATTGGTCCACACCAGAGACAGTTTTCTTTAGAGCCTAGTCTCATATGGTGTTCGACCAGATGACGCCAAAAGGCGCACACAGTTCAAAGACAGCGCACTATCAAAGTAATGAGAGCTCGGGGTTTGCATTTGACTGCAAGTATTGTGGTTAACGTAAGCATGATTCCTTGCAAAAGGTGTCCGTTTTGTTGCCAGAAAAAAGGGGAAACCCCCTATTAGTATAATTGTATTGTTTTATATTTTTATTATTTCATTGTTTCCCTTCTCCGTGACTTTACCGAACCGAAAGATCCAATAATAATAACAACCATAAGACATTTTTCGATGTAAAGCTTTCGTGACTGCAGGGATTCATCTTCTTGGTTCTTTCGGTAAAGTCACGTAGAATGGAAATAATAAAATAATTAAAATAAAACATTATAAAATAATAACCATAAGACAACGTGGATTAAAAGTTACGAGGCTAACTCTGTACTACAACAAACAAACACGTAGCCCCCCCCGCCCCCCCACACATACAACAAGCCATCTATCGTGAACGAGGTCACGTGGTGAGACCCGCGCGGGTTAATTGCGAGGGTCAAAGCCTCATCGGACTGTCTCCCTCATCGCCGCCGCATTCATCACGAAGTACCGCCCGTGGCAACGGGCCCGAGTAGACAGCAAACATCCGCGGAAGTTAAATTTTGTACCCCTCGCCCGCCGATTAGAGTGGGGGAAATCCGCGGAAGTTCAATCGTTCCTCGCCGGCAGAGAGTAGAAATCCGCGGAAGTGCCCGTCCTCCCTCGCTCGCCCCCGCCGCCGCATTCGTTCCCAACGGCACGGGCCCGTGGCAACGACGCTAAGGAGTAGAAATCCGCGGAAACTGAATTGTTCCTAGCCGACGTAGAGTAGAAATCCGCGGAAGCTCAATTGTTCCTCGCCGACAGAGAGTAGAAATCCCCGGAAGCTCAATTGTTCCTCCCGACAGAGGGTAGAAATCCGCGGAAGATCAATTGTTCCTCGCCGACAGAGAGTAAAAATCCGCGGAAGCTCAATTGTTCCTCGCCGACAGAGAGTAGAAATCCGCGGAAGCTCAATGGCTCCTCGCCGACAGAGGGTAGAAATCCGCGGAAGCTCAATTGTTCCTCACCAAACAAGGAGAATAAAAATCCGCGGAAGCTCAATTGTTCCTCCCCGACAGAAAGTAGCAATCCGCGGAAGCTCAATTGTTCCTCGCCGCCACGTTGCGGATTGACAAATAGGCTGCGCGCGCATGCAATTGAGCAATGGTTGAAATACGCAGTCAAGCGATATCCACCGTTGGATGAAGGACCTCTGCGTCGTTGGTGTGGTTGTTTGACCACACTGCAACCAGGCTGGCGAATGCGGTGTGGGGGGGGTTGGGGCAAAGAGGGCCCACTACTGGTTGAGATATCATTCGCAAACCTATTTCTTAGGTTTTTTCGGTAAAGTCACGTAGGTAAAAAAATGTAAATTAATAAAAGTAAAATAAAAATAAAATAAAAATCACGACGTTTCGGAGGCAACACAAGCTTCCGTCTTCAGGTAAAACCGTCACAGCACGATAGCTGTATCAAGTAAATGATACGCTTGTTGTATCAAGCTTGTGTTGCCTCCGAAACGTCGTGATTTTTATTTGTATTTTATTTTCATTTTACTTTTATTAATTTTAATTTTTTTACCTACGTGACTTTACCAAAATAACCTAAGAATATGAGTCCTTGCATTCACGAAAACTTCAAATCTAGAATTCGCAAACCTCTCTGTTAGCCGTGGCCAGGCCACTGAACTCTGCTCACCGAGGGTCAGAGACACTCTCACCACTTACTTACACCACCATCCACAACGCCCATCGGCAGGACGTTGCATTATTCATACGGGAACAAGCGGATGGGGTCCGCTCGCCCTGAATTCACAATCGCTCAGGGACGAGGCAACGGGCCAACGAATTACACGGAAGATCCATTCAATCATTAATTCATTCATTCGGCAGCACTCACATCAATTAAAGATCAACATTAGCTGATCGACGCGTCGTTTCTTGACGGAAACTTTACGCGTGAATACGTCATGTTTTCCCCGGCATTTTCGATTTAAATCTTTCGTGACTGCAAGGATCCATCTACTTGGTTATTTCGGTAAAGTCACGTAGAAGGGAAGTAATAAAATAATAAAAATAAAACATAATAAAATAATATAATATAATTTATTTTATTATGTTTTATTTGTATTATGTTTTATTTATTAAATAATACAAATAAAACATAATAAAATAAAATAATATATTTTATTATGTTTTATTTGTATTATGTTTTATTTTTATTATTTTATTACTTCCCTTCTACGTGACTTTACCGAAAGAACCAAGAAGATTTCTCCGGCATTTTTTTTTTCGTTTTTAGCCACCCCAGCACAATTCCATCGCCAAAATGCGCGCCATCGTCGGCGTATCACTGTGCCACGAAACGGCGTGATCGCTTCACACTGGTTCAAGACGATCGCCACCGCTCCCCGAACAAGCACACTGCCCAGACAAACGCAAACACACAACAACAACAGTAGTACTTACTGACTCAGTAGTAGTATCTACTGACCATATTGTAGGGTGTGTCGTGGGACCGTTCAGACAATCGTCACTGGTTTTGGCCGTGAGCGGGAATCGAACTCGGGTCGCTCTTCTAACGTCCACAACAACAACCGCCATTCGCCACTACGCGACGGCGACGTCACCACGGTGCTTGTGCCAGGCTAGGTGCACGTTGAGACCACGTGAAGCGTCGAACGCCCGCGGGCAGGAGGTCAAGGGACAGACCCAGCAGGTGGCGTCGGTCGACTGACTGAGATGACTGGCCGATGCACCACCTGTGCCCCCTACTGTGCCAACACACGACACACACACACACACCAAGAACAGCAACCGCAGTGCGCTAACAGATGCGCCACCGCTCCCCACATCACCACCACCACCACCATAACGACCATCACCACCGTCTCATTCCTCCCTCCTCACCGCCTCCGTTCTCTGAAAATGGCACCTTTGAAAAGCGGCGGTAGGAGTGATGGCGATATGTGGCCCTGGCAGTGCGAGATGAGAAGGGAGAGTGGGGGGTGTGGGGGGTGTGGGGGGTGTGGGGGGTGTGGGAGGTGGGGGGGGTGTGGGGGGTGGGGGGAGGGTGCTAGTGGGATGTAGAAGGGAAGCACGGGATGTGTGGGGGGTGGGGGGGCCGTGGGGGAGGGCGAATGTGCGGAGCCACCATCTGCCGCAGGTGAGAGCTCTAATTAACGTGGGGGCTCTCTTATAATGATGGAAAAATATACATGTACTCGTGTATGTGCCAGTGTGTATGTATATGTGTGTGTGTATGTGGGGAGCGGTAGTGTAGCGGTTAGCGCGCTGCGCTATGAACCTGGCGACACGGATTCGATTCCCGCACACGGCTAACACCAGTGACGATTATCTGAACCGGTCCTGGGCTTGCCCTAGGTCGACTCAGCCTTAAATTAGTACCTGGTGCGGTGTGTAAACATCGCCACTGGGGAGACAAAGGCGGTTGGGCGTGGTGCTGGCCACCCACCCCCTCGTGTACCGTTCCGGCCTTCATAGGTGCTCGCTAACAGCACTTGCCCCTACAGTCTGTTATGGCTATACGGGGGATCTTTGTCTTTGTATGTGGAGTGGTGGTGCAGCGTCTAGCGCACCACGCTACGAACCCGGCGAGTCAAGTTCGAGTCCATGGGTGTCTGTGTGCGTCTGTAGTTATCTATGTGAGTCTTTAGGTCTCTGTTTGAGTTTGGATCTATGTGTTAGTCTATGGGTCTCTATGTGCATATATGAATCTCTGTGGGAATCTATGGGTCTCTATGTGAATCTATGGGTCTCTATGCGAGTCCACGCGTCTCTACGTGAGTCTGTGGGTTTGTGTGCGAGTCTATTGTTCTCTGTGCGAGTCTATGGGTATTAGTCTGTGGAGGGAATGCATTCCAGATGAATGGAGCGGCAACAGAGTGCCTACCTTCACTTCATCTGCTTCGGAAGGTCGGGCCTTGGCAAGCCGGGAAGTATTATTGCCAAATGTGTGTGAGTTTTGTACCTGCAACGGTTTGTTGGCAAAGGGGGCGATGTTGAATAATCCTTGCCAGGAACTCTGCCGGTCTAACAATGTGTAGAGAGATGTCCGTGGACGTGTTCCAATCGGTGCATTGATCCTTCTTCATTATTCTCAGGCGCATAGCTCGTGCTGCCGAGTAATGCGCATGTGTGAATCGATTATTTATTATGGGTACCAATTACAGAATACGCAAATTGTTGCTCTTCGGTCGATATAACGAACGAGACGGAGCCTAGTAGACAATGCCACTGACTCAATTAAGGCACACGAATGGATTTCTCGGGAGAACTGTGATCACGAATCGTAGCAATCCATCAAATCACGTGCCGAGCGTGACCGTTGCACGCCTAATGCTGTGCCCTAATGTTAGGTGACTGTGGAATGTGCAACTTTTAATTGCACCACGGACAGCGCTGCCGTGCCACTCACAAGAGATCAGCACCACGGACAGCGCTGATGTGACACTAAGGCCTCGGCAAGGTAAGGTAAAAGTCTAAAAACGACGAGCCTACCTTTACCCTACCTTTTACCTTACCACAATACAATCACTCTACCCTACCTTTTACGCTTTAGTAGGTAAGGTAAAATGTAAAAAGCAACGAGCCTACCTTTTACCCTACCCTTTACCCTTACCCCTTGGCATGTCGACACCTTTACTTTTACCCTTTTACCCGGTAAAAAGGGTAAATTACCTTACCTTGCCGAGGCCTAGTGACACTCACATGAGATCAGCACCACGGACAGCGCTGCATGCCTCTGAAGTAAAATGCGGTACACGTTCAGCAACAATTGATTTTCGACCTCCGAGAAGCGTGCCATTTGGGGACAAACCACGTTCAGATGGCGGAAGCCAGTCTCTGCATACAATTATCGCTATTGCGACTGCGCCGAGTGCTTGGTCTATACGTAGCGTTTGCTGAGCAGCCAGCAACAAACAGCACTGTCAAAGTTGTGATAGATACGGGTTGATGCGTTTCTGGAATTGGAGTAATTGTGAAGTCGAGCAGTGCGAAGGAATAAACAGAGACATAGAAAAAGCGTTGGTGACCTGCGGTGTGGTGAGTGAGTCGGCGAGCGTCGCTCCTCCACCCATCGTTGTTATTGTTATTATTATCTATTTAACGAACTATTGTATTTTTATTTTACCAACTAAGCGGCCTGGCCATCACAAATGATAGCTCAACGAAGTTACTCATTGTGGAAATGTATAGCAGCAAAATACGCAAAACGCACGTTGATTCTAAATGTGGAGGGGAGAACTGGAGGACCCGGGAGAAGAAATCCACGCAATCACGGGGAGAGATACACGCGAACTGCACCTATACTGAAGGCTACAGGGTCGGGATCGAACTCATGACCTCCTGCATACCAGGCGAGGTAGTTAACATCTCCTAGCCACCGTCATGCCCCTAGAGGGCGACTGCCTCCAACTGCCCAGTAGCGTCCTTCACGAGCCTCCTCCACAGAGACCGATCTTGACACCACTGATACCGGTCATCGGAAAGTCCACTCAGCTCCATATTCTCTCATATCACATCAGTCCGTCTCTTCTCTAACCCGTGCCGCGCCCCTTTACCCCCCTGTCTATCAGGCCGACCAAAAGCTGTTTGGGTTTGCAGTGGCTGGGGATGCGGGGTACATACCCCAGCCAACGCAGCCCTGCCTGCTGGAGGAGCTCACCAATGTCAACATCTTTCAAGGATTTGTGAGCTCCTCACACGGTTCAGCCTCCTCCTCTAACAGAGGTCGATCTTGACACCGCTGGTACGGATTATCGGCAAGTCCACGCAGCTCCACATCCTCCCGCACGGCATCGTCGCAAGAGAGACGCACACAAAAGAACACGCACAATTGAAAAAAACTGAACGTTTTTAATAATTATTTTGGAACTAATATATTTTCCGAACCCTGAGGTTTAATTGAAGTGGTACGAAAAAAACATGACACCACGCTTGCAGGTAAAGGTACAAAATGTATTTCGGCAGCCAATGAGATTATTGGATCAAGTGCTGTTAGCGAGCACCTATTAAGGTCGCCACAGCACACCGGGTGGTGAAGAGGCCAGCACCACGCCCGGCCGCTTGTGTCTCTCTTTCGCCTTCTATACGCAGACACACATGCAGACACACACAGAAACATACGGACACACACAGACACACACACAGACACACACAAACAAAGACACAAACACAGGGACATACAGAACATACACAGGAACACACAGACACACACAGACAGAGACACAAACACAGGGACATACAGAACACACACACACAAAGAGACACACACAGATACACATGCAGACATACACAGGAACACACAGACACACATGCAGACATACACACAGACACACACAGACACACACAGACACACACACACACAGACACACACAGACACACACACAGACACACACAGACACACACACACAGACACACACAGGGACTCACGCACACACACACAGACACACACACACAGACACACACACAGGAACACACAGACACACACACACACAGACACACACAGACACACACAGACACACGCACAGGGACACACAGACACACACAGACACACACACACACAGACACACACACACAGGGACACACGCACAGGGACACAGACACACACAAACACACACACACAGACACACACAGACACACACAGACACACACACACACAGACACACACAGGGACACACGCACACACACACAGGGACACACGCACACACACACAGGGACACACGCACACACACACAGACACACAGACACACACAGCGACACACGCACACCGGCAGAGCTGGGGTATAAACGAGGGCGACGCTGACGCTCGCGTGGGGTTCTCATTACCAGCCACCGTCACGTCTCGCGACTGCCTTTGGAGACCCACAAGCGGCCAGGGTGCAGATGGCGCCTTGGCATTCCGAGCGCGCGTTGTGAAGTATTAATGTGTAGAGCGAGAGAGTGCGGGAGAGAGATGGAGAGTGAGTGGGAGAGAGTGTGTGTGTGTGGGAGAGAGTGTGTGGGAGAGAGAGTGCGGGAGAGAGATAGTGGGGGAGAGTGCGGGAGAGAGAGTGTGTGTGTGTGGGAGAGAGAGAGTGGGAGTGAGTGTGTGTGGGAGAGAGTGTAGGGTAGAGATGGAGAGTGTGGTAGACAGTGTGGGAGAGAGTGCGGCAGAGAGATGGAGAGAGAGGGAGAGAATGCGGGAGAGAGAGAGATAGAAAGAGAGTGTGGGGTAGAGATGGAGAGTGGGAGAGAGAGCGGCAGAAAGTGGGAGAGAGTATGGGGTAGAGGGAGAGAGAGAGCGGTCGAGAGAGAGTGAGGGGGAGAGTGGGAGAAAGAGTGCGAGAGCGAGTGAGAGCGATGGGATGGAGGGAGCAAGCGTGGAGACGCGAGTTCCAGCCAGAATTCTGGTGTAGAAAGGGAATAAACGATGTCAAAGGCGCAAGCCTGCAAGTGCCTGCGCACGCGGCTGCGCGCAGAAGGCACCTGCACTACGACAGCGAGCGCTGGGCAGCTTTTGGCCTACTCTTCCACGTTGACCAGACGCATTGGAAAGACGTGGGTGGGATGGGGGGGGGGCTACCTACACCTGACCCCCCCCCCCCCCCCATTAAATTGCTACGATGTCACTTTTCTGGGTGGGTAGAGGCGTGATTGGAGGGAGGTCGATATTCGGACAACAACAAAAACTTCAAGCGTCGTCTCAACCTGCCGAGCCCGGAGATCGGATCGAACCGGCGACTTCTGCCTTGCGAGCCTAATGTATCAACCATTATTGTGTTACTCACACACACACACGTGTGTATGTGTGTATACATACACATGTGTGTGCACATACATACACGTGTGTGTGCACATACATACACGTGTGTGTGCACATACATACACGTGTGTGTGCACATACATACACGTGTGTGTGCACATACATACACGTGTGTGTGCACATACATACACGTGTGTGTGCACATACATACACGTGTGTGTGCACATACATACACGTGTGTGTGCACATACATACACGTGTGTGTGCACATACATACACGTGTGTGTGCACATACATACACGTGTGTGTGCACATACATACACGTGTGTGTGCACATACATACACGTGTGTGTGCACATACATACACGTGTGTGTGCACATACATACACGTGTGTGTGCACATACATACACGTGTGTGTGCACATACATACACGTGTGTGTGCACATACATACACGTGTGTGTGCACATACATACACGTGTGTGTGCACATACATACACGTGTGTGTGCACATACATACACGTGTGTGTGCACATACATACACGTGTGTGTGCACATACATACACGTGTGTGTGCACATACATACACGTGTGTGTGCACATACATACACGTGTGTGTGCACATACATACACGTGTGTGTGCACATACATACACGTGTGTGTGCACATACATACACATGTGTGTGCACATACATACACGTGTGTGTGCACATACATACACGTGTGTTTGCACATACATACACATGTGTGTGCACATACACACGTGTGGCGCAGCACTTAGCGCTACGAACCCGGCGTGACCCGAGTTCGATTCCCGCTCGCGGGCCAACACCAGGTGGCGATTACCAGAAGCGGTCTTGGGCCTCCCCTAGGTCGACCCAGCCTCAAATGAGTACCTGGTGCGGTGTGTAAACCTCGCCACTGGGGAGACAAAGGCGGCCGGGCGTGGTTGCTGGTCACCCAGCCCTCGCAACTAACAGCGCTTGCCCCAACAGTCTGTGAAGGGGGATCTTTGTCTTCGTGACAAAAGCAGAGGCTGTGTGAATGGAATGGGGATGAGGCGGTGGATGTGTGGGTGGGGGGGTAGGGTAGGTGGGGGTAGGTGGGGTGGGTGGGAGTGGGGTGGGTGGGGTGGGTGAGGTGGGTGGGTGAGGTGGGTGGGGTGGGTGGGGAGGGTGGGTGGCGGCAGTGTAGAGGAAACAGCGAAGGGTGGTCGGTGCTCATGAAGGGGTTAATATTCCGCGGTGTGAAGCCGGGACTCGTGCGATGGGAGCGTGTGTGTATGTGTGTGTATGTGTGTGTGTATGTGTGTGTGTATATGTGTGTATATGTGTATATGTGTGTGGGTATGTGTATGTGTGTATATGTCTGTGTGTATGTGTGTGTGTATGTGTGTGTATGTGTGTGTATGTGTGTATGTGTGTGTGTATATGTGTGTGTATATGTGTGTGGGTTTGTGTGTGTATGTGTGTGTATGTGTGTGTGTATGTGTGTGGGTATGTGTGTGTGTATGTGTGTGTATGTGTGTGTATGTGTGTGCATGTGTGTGTATGTGTGTGTGTATGTGTGTGTATGTGTGTATATGTGTGGATGTGTGTGGGTTTGTGTGTGTATGTGTGTATGTGTGTGTGTATGTGTGTGTATGTGTGTATGTGTGTATGTGTGTGGATGTGTGTATATGTGTGTGTATATGTGTGTGGGTATGTGTGTGTGTTTGTGTGTGTATGTGTGTATGTGTGTGTGTGTATGTGTGAGGTCGACTCAGCCTCAAATGAGTACCTGGTGCGGTGTGTAAACATCGCCACTGGGGAGACAAAGGCGGCCGGGCGTGGTTGCTGGCCACCCACCCCCTCGTGTGCCGTGCCGGCCTTCATAGGTGCTGCTCGCTAACAGCACTTGCCCCAGCAGTCTGTTGAGACTATACGGAGGATGTTGGGGATCTTTGTCTTTTGTTCATTTTGAACGTGGGCGAGAGAAGGTTGCGGTACGCGTGGGGGTTGTTGTTGGGGTGCGGGGGTGGGGGCTATGGGGAGGGGGGGGGGTGAGGAGGTGGGTGGATTTAATTCAGCAGCACGAGCGAGATTTGGGTGAAGGGGGTGGATGAGGGGGTGGATGAGGGGGTGGATGGAGGGGGCTGGGGGGAGGAGGGTGACGTTCCCAGACTGTGGAGGCAGGCAAATCGCAGGGTGCAAATTGTAGAGAAAGCGACCTTGAACCACTGCAGGAGACACGGGCAATACCCCCAGTGCCTCCATCTGTTCGGCGTGTGAGTAGGCGGGTTGCGGGTTGGGAGGTGGTGTGTAGTTGCTGGGTCGTTGGGTTGTTGTTGTTGTTGTTGCTGCTGTTGTTGTTGTTGTTAAAGGCTCGGCCCGTCTTTCATCACGTTCTCTCGCTAACCCTTCGCTCGCCCAACTAAACGCGCAAGAACGCACATTAAATTTCGACGTAAAGCTTTCGTGACTGCAGGGATTCATCTGCTTGGTTCTTTCGGTAAAGTCACGTAGAAGGGAAATAATAAAATAATAAAAATAAAACATAATAAAATAATTCTCACAACGTTTCGGCCACAACGCAAGCAGCCGTCCTCAGGTGAAGAACAGGTCTGTCGGAAAGGCGCCCTTTCTCCTCCACCCCAGCTTAAATATACGCTGCCAAGCTTGGTGGTGTTTCATTCAGACGCTGTCTTTCCGACAGACCCGTTCTTCACCTGAGGACGGATGCTTGCGTTGTGGCCGAAACGTCGTGAGAATTGTATTATTTTATTATGTTTTAATTTATTATTTTATCATTTCCTTTCTACGTGACTTTACCGAAAGAACCAAGAAGATGAATATGACGTTTCTCTAAAAATATTGGGAAATGCGCTAGCGAAAAAATTCCCGATCGCCCCCCCCCCCCACGCAATGAATCTTGACCGCTCTCTCTCTCTCGCTCTCTCGTTCATGCGTCCGGGAAGTGTGGACCTCCACCGCGTAGCGCTAACCGCTGGAACGACCGCAGAGTCTTGCACGCACGCGCGCACACGGACAACAACAATAACAAACAACCTCAATTATTCCACCACAATTACAAAACGCAGGCGTTGCCACTCAGCTCGCTTAAAACTGCTGCGATGCCCAAGCCAAGACGCTTCGTGGAATTTGGCCAAAATTGTGAAAGAAAAATAAATTGTGTGTCACCGCTTCAGACTTCCATCCCACCCATTCATTTCCCTGCTCTGCCGAGTCAATTAATAAACGACAAAGTTGTTGTTGTTGTTCGCAACAATCTCGCGCTGACCGGCGGGGTGAAGTATGGTCCGACAGCCCCTCCCCCCTCCCTCCCCCTCTCCCTCCCCCCATAACTGACAACATATTAATGGGGGGAGGGCGGCGGTGGGGAGGGGCAATATTTATTAATTGTGTAGCCTCAACTGACTGTAGGGGCAAGTGCTGTTAGCGAGCACCTATGAAGGCCGGCACGGCACACGAAGGGGTGGTTGGCCAGCACCACGCCCGGCCGCCTTTGTCTCCCCCAGTGGCGATGTTTACCACACACCGCACCAGGTTGCTCATGTTGAGGCTGAGTCGACCTTGGGGAGGCCCAGGACCGGTTCAGAAAAATCGTCACTTGGTGTTGTCCGTGAGCGGGAATCACCGGGTTCGTAGCGCAGCGCTAAGCGCTAAGCGCTGCACCACCACGCACACTTTTCCCACCCACCCTGCTAATTACCGCAATTAGGGCGCTAATTGGGACTCTGGGTCTCCCCGGAGCGTCCGCGTTGACCCCGCGGGGTGCGTCACGCGCGTGGACTTGAGGCGACTTGCCCAACGCGAAGCTCATCATCAGCGAGCCCACCGCCACCACCGTCACCACCATAACTATCACGTCACCACGACGCTTGTGCCAGGCCATGTGCACCTTGAGGCCACGTGAAGTGTCGAACGCCCGCTGGCAGGAGGTCACGGGGCAGACCCAGGTGCCACAGGTCGACTGACCGAGATGACCGAGATGACTGGCTGATGCACCACCTGTGCCCCCTACTGTACCAACTTGCTGTGCTTTATCCACCCGGCGCTCCGCTCGTTGTTGTGAGCGTCGCTCCTCCGCCCTCCGTTGTTGCTGGAGGGCGACTGCCTCCAACTGCCCAGCAGCAGCGTCCTTCACGAGCCTCCTCCTCCACAGAGGCCGATCTTGACACCGCTGGTACCAGTCATCGGCAAGTCCACTCAGCTCCACGTCCTCCTGTACCACATCACTCCATCTCTTCTCTAGCCCGTGCCGCGCCCGTTTAGCCCCCTAGATCCGGCCGAACAAAAGCTGTTTAAGTGGCTGGGCATGCGGGCTACTTGACCATCACTACCACCACCACCACTACCCCCTTACTCAAGTAAGGGGGTAGTGGTGGTGCTCCCCCCTCCCCCCACCCCTTCCCCTCCCCCCACCCCTCCCACCTCTCCCCACCCCTCCCACTTCCCCCCACCCCCACCCCTCCCACACAACTTTTGTCGTCAAACGAAGTCGCGCCCCTCTGGGGAGCTGTCGCGATGGATTTCCCGGTATCAGGCGGCGGTCAGCGGAGATGATGAATTGAGACGAGGGGGGGCGGGGTGCGGGAGGGGGGGGCTGTGGGGGGTTGTGTGTGTGGGGGGAGTGAAGGGTCCAGACACCTCGAGCGGGCCATTCGAAGGAGGGGAGGGGAGGGAGTTAGGCAGTGAGGGAATGAGTGAGAGAATGAATGAGGGAATGAGTGAGGAAATTAGTGAGATATGGAGGGAAGGAATGAGTGAGGGATGGAGTGAGAGAAGTGAGAGAATGAGTGAGAGATGGAGGGGGGGGAGTGTGTGAGTGTCTGTGTGTCCCTATGTGTCTCTTTGTGTGTGCCCTGTTCAACAATCCCATGATGCATCACTGCTGCTGCCCTGTTCAACAATCCCATGATGCATCACTGGTGCTGCCCTGTCTAACAATCCCATGATGCATCACTGCTGCTGCCCTGTTTAACAATCCCATGATGCATCACTGCTGCTGCCCTGTTTAACAATCCCATGATGCATCACTGCTGCTGCCCTGTTTAACAATCCCATGATGCATCACTGCTGCTGCCCTGTTTAACAATCCCATGATGCATCACTGCTGCTGCCCTGTTTAACAATCCCATGATGCATCACTGGTGCTGCCCTGTTTAACAATCCCATGATGCATCACTGCTGCTGCCCTGTTTAACAATCCCATGATGCATCACTGCTGCAGCCCTGTTTAACAATCCCATGATGCACCACTGCTGCTGCCCTGTTTAACAATCCCATGATGCATCACTGCTGCTGCCCTGTTTAACAATCCCATGATGCATCACTGCTGCTGCCCTGTTTAACAATCCCATGATGCATCACTGGTGCTGCCCTGTTTAACAATCCCATGATGCATCACTGCTGCTGCCCTGTTTAACAATCCCATGATGCATCACTGCTGCTGCCCTGTTTAACAATCCCATGATGCATCACTGGTGCTGCCCTGTTTAACAATCCCATGATGCATCACTGCTGCTGCCCTGTTTAACAATCCCATGATGCATCACTGCTGCTGCCCTGTTTAACAATCCCATGATGCACCACGGGTGCTGCCCTCAACTTGCAATCGCGCGATCATGATGATGAAGATGCTGCTGCTGCATATTGCTCGTGATCCCTGCATGCTAATGAGTCGAGAGCCGTGTGAATTGGACAAGCGTTGCAATTGGCACGCAGCGCAGTGGCTGTGGGGCGATGGGAAGGAACTTTAATGCGTTGGGGTTTTTTTTTCTTTCAAAGAGACAGCTTCAAAGACCTTCCCCCTTTAGATAATTCTGTTATGAGGATTGCAATGATGATATAGCCCGCAGTGCACGCATGTTTACGTGTGTGTGTGCGTGTGTCTGTGAACAATAAATATGTATGCCACCCAAATAAATACATACGATTTTCCTGGAGTGTCTGTGTGTCTATACAACGGGGAGCGGTGGCGCAATGATTAGCGCACCGCTCTACTTAATCCGGCGATGCGGCCACCAACATTGGTTATGAACATCTGCACCGGTCGTGGGCTTCCCCTAGGTCCACTCAGCCTCCAAATTAATAGCTGTTGCGTGGTGTAATAATCATCACCTCTCGGGAGATAAAGGCGACTGGACGTGGTGCTGACAACACCACCCCCCCCCTTCGTGTGCCCTTCCGGCCTTCGTAGGTGCTGCTCGCCACTCACAAGCACTTGCCCCAACAGTCTGTTAAGGCTATACGCGGTGGGGGGAGGGGGGGGGATCTTTGTCATTGTGTGCGATTGCACCAATCACAGTTCGCGATGTTGTCACGTGGGACGATGAAACGAGTCGCTACAAATTCACTGCGAGCAACCGGTTGCGGCGGAGACGTCCACGTGTGCAACCGAGTTGCACGCAACTCGTCTCCATTTAGTTGTTAACAGACTGCCAGCGAGTGGCACCTATGACGGCCGGCACGGCACGCGAGGAAGACGAGGGTGGCTGGCCAACAACACGCCCGGCCGCCTTTGTCTCCCCGAGCGGCGATTTTCACGCACCGCGCAATGCGACTCATTTGAGGCCGAGTCTACCTAGGGGTTTAAGACCCGGGACCGGTTCCTCGGGGGGGGGGGGGGGGAGGGAGTGGGGGGGGGGGGTCCGCCGGGGTTTCAGTCGCTCAGCGCGCTAACCGCTGCGCCACCGCTCCCAAGTTGGAGAGACGACAGAGTTGCATGCAACCGGTTGCGTTGGACGCGAATTGCTTGAGAATTGTGCTGACAATGGTGGTGGGGGTGGGGGGTGGAGGGGCGGGGGTCGGGGGGATGCAGGGGGAAGGTGCGGGGCGGGGGGGGGTCGATGGGCGGAGGGGCGGGGGGTGGGGGGGAGGAGGGGAGGGACGGGGGGACGGGCTATCTGCGGGTGACCCAGGTTGAGTTATGACTCTGGTAGCCTCCCTCTGCGCCCCTCTGTAGCTGTCGTTCTGGGAGGTTCTCCAAGGAGTAACTGACGGCCCTGTGGGGGGGGGGGGGGGAAATACGGGGGCCACGTATTGATCTCTGCCGAGCGAGCTAAGCGAGTAGGGGTGGTGGTGCACGGGACACACCGAGTAATTGTAACTGCCTATCGATCCGACCGAGCCGAGGCCAAAAATGCAGGAAGTCTGCCTCGCTCACTCGATCGCTCGCTCTCGAGGGAGCGAGCGGGAAGAAAGTGACAGACGAAACGGCGGTGACACTGCCGGTGGAGTTGGAGCGTAGAGGGAGAAGTATGGTGGGGGTAGTGGTGGTGGTGGTGGGGGGTGGTGAGTGAGGAGAGGGGGTAGACCCAGCGGGGGGTGGGAAAAGAGGGCTTTCGTTCGTGAGTGGAATAGGCCGTGGTGAAATTGTTAACTACCTCGTCTGGTATACAGGAGGTCGTGGGTTCGATCCCGACCCAGATGCATGCTGCTGTATCTTTGGAGTTTGCGTCTCTCTCTCATCGTCATCATCATCACGGTGGCTAGGAGATGTTAACTACCTCGCCTGGTGTACAGGAGGTCGTTGGGTCGATCCCGACCCTGACGCCAGCTGCTGTATTTGTGGAGTTTGCGTGTTTCTCTGCCTCTCCCCGTGGTGAGATGTTAACTACCTCGCCTGGTATGCAGGAAGTCTTGGGTTCGATTCTGAGCCTCACGCCCGCTGTCTATTTGGAGTTTGCGTCTCTCTCTCTCGTCGTCATCATCATCACGGTGGCTAGGAGATGTTAACTACCTCGCCTGGTGTACAGGAGGTCGTGGGTTCGATCCCGACCCTGACGCCTGCTGCTGTATATTTGGAGTTTGCGTGTCTCTCTCTCTCTCCCCGTAGTCGCGTGGATTTTTCTCTGGGTCCTCTCCTTTTTTCCCCCTCCACATTTAGATTCGACATCTCACGCTGTTACAGTTATTCGGCTGCTATAAATGATCCATTTATAAGCCACTTCGTTGAGCTATCATTCATGCCTGTCAACCCCATACGGTGTACCCGTATTCTTGTACAAGAAAATTAAGTGTTCAGGTCAATGCAGCGTACGGACGTTTCTATACGGGCAAAAAATAATACAACTCTATTTGCGTTTCTCCCTTGTGATTGTACATCGTAGGATAAACGTTGAGATTTTTTTTTATCTTTAGACGTGACTTAACCGAAAGAACCAAATAATAATTCCTGCAGTCACGAAAGTTCTAAAATTAAGAGTGACCAATAGGGTTTGAATTGGTCTCTAACAAGGTAAGGGCACTGATAAGGGGGTGACAGCTCTGATAATGATTTGTTGAGAGTCAGCTGGCTACCGACAAAGAGCTGTGTAGTTCAATGGGGCCTTACCTGGTACCGATTTAAAAGAATATTTTAGTTTCAGTAATGCTCAGAGCGAGCGCTGGAATGGGCAATTATCGTGAGATGAAGAACGTGATTGTGGTGGTGATGCTGATGATGACGCCCCTGTGTGTGAACACAATTAACAATTTTAAATCCAAATTCAAACATATTCGTGTGCTACGAAGAAGGACCGTTGTCCGAAACGTTGCCTGTTTTATTTTTGTTCTCTTTTAAGGCCACACACAGAGGGTTATTGTTGATACATGTCAGTTTAACGCCTAGGCTTTCGCGACCGATATCATCCATAATACAGTTGTTTTTTTGGTTAGATCGCGTCGTTCAACCAGCCACACCACCCAACACAGCCAATTTTAAAACGTTTGTCACGTAAATAGAACGTGCCAATTCGTTACCGGTAGAGCAACACCGCTGTGATGGAGATCAACGCCACAACATTTACAATGTGAAATTCCTGGTGGGATTTCCGCATTCAAACCTTACTAATTGGCTGTGCCGGGTGGTGGCGGGTTTAACGACACATTTATATTTTTTACGCGATCTAACCAAAACAAAGACCTGTATTGTGGTTGATACATGTGATTGTTTTTTTTGTGTGTTAGCTCACGAAATGTAATCCCAGAACGCAGTGCCAGCAACATTTATAAAAGGTGACACTTTAATAATAACAAAAAAAATAATTGATTTAGTCTTCATACATTCGTACAGTTGTTAGTGAAGTGTTTGATCTGTTACGAAATAGCTATTCATGTCCATAATGGAGCGTTTTTGGGTTAGATCGCGTACATATATAAATGTAGAAAAACACGAGTATGGACTCCTGCAGTCACGAAAACTTCAAATCAAGATGTATAAATGTGTCGTTAAACCCGCCGCCACCCGACACAGCCAATTAGTAAGGGGTTCGACACGTGAACAAAACACGTGCGCCCCAATTCGTTACTGGCACAGCACACACACACAGTGGTGGTGTGTTGGGAGGGTAAAACCCACGACAAGATCTAACAAATTCGAGAATCCGTGACGCTTCGCCGGTTATTTACGACCAGCATCGGCATCAGCGCCTCCGTTGTGGATGATTATTGGTCGCTGAAAGGCTGCATCTTGAAACAAAACGACCGCCGTGTCTATCGTGGAACTAACTATTTGATTACCAATTCCAAAAGACTGTTCATCACAAAACGCTGTTGTCAGAATGTGAATTCTCACCGCGCTCCAAACGCTAAACTGCGTCCACTCTGTCTCTGTCTCTCTCTCTCTCCTGGACTCGCTATTCGTGTGCTCTGAAAAAGGATCATCGCCCGAAACTTCGCTGGGTTTATATTGTGTTGGGGGGGGTGTGTGGGGGGTGGGGGTGGCTGTGGGGTTATCAGCACGGAGAGTGATTTCCTTGTGGAATGTCCACATTCCTATGGCGGGGTAGAGTTTATCCAAAAGATAACCACTGATTTCATTAGGCGGAGGGCGATCGGTGTTGACCTTGGATATAAGGGCCGCCGTCGGTGGCGAATATCCGAACGTGCCCTGGGCCTCCTCCCCTAGGTCGGCTCAGCCTTAAAATGAGCGCCCGGTGCGGTGGAAGGAGACAAGAGGCGGTCCAGCCGTGCGTGGTGCTGGCCACGTGTCGACCTTCATAGGTGCTTGCTCGTTACGAGTAGAATAGGTGCTACTCGTTCATATTGTAGGTGCTACTACCGCATTCCATTTCCTTCTCCCCCCTCCTCTTTTCCGAACACAGATAGACTCGTCCATCCGACCAACTGCCAAATCGCTGTCCATGGCGCTGCCGTTAAGAAAAAAAACGCCAATTTTTAAAAAATGTTCTTGCTGTGGATTTCACACCTGATGATGATTGCTTGTGTTGCAGTCGAAACGTCGTGAGAATGTTATTGTTTTATATTTTTATTATTTTATTATTTCCCTTCTTCGTGACTGTACCGAAAGAACTAAGAACATAGATGGACTCGTTCATCCGACCAACTGCCAAATCGCTGTCCGTGGCGCTGACGTTAAGAAAGAAAACGCCACTTTTTAAAACAAATTCTTGCTGTGGATTTCACACCTGATAACGATTGCTTGCGTTGCAGTCGAAACGTCGTGATACTTTTATTGTTTTATATTTTGTTATTTTATTATTTCCCTTCTAACGTGACTTTACCGAAAGACTCTGTCTTCTCGACAGACCTGTTCTCCACCTGAAGACGGCTGCTTGCGTTGTGGCCGAAACGTCGTAAGAATAGATTTTATTATGTTTTATTTTTATTATTTAATTATTTCCATTCTACGTGACTTTACCGAAAGAACCAAGAAGATGAATCCCTGCAGTCACGAAAGCTTTAAATCGAAATTTACCGAAAGAACCAAGAATATGAATCCCTGCAGTCACGAAAGCTTTAAATCGAAATGTAGGTGCTACTCGTTCATGGGTGCTACTCGTTAACAGCACTTGACCAGACAGCCTGTGAAGGCTATACGAGGGAGGGGGCAGGAGGGGGACCTTTGTCTTTGTGCTCGTGTGTCTGAGAGCAGAGTGCCCAATGGCGGGCCTCAGGTAGCGGAGTCTCCTCTAGGTCTGTGCGGTCATTGAATTTCGAGGTCGTTTCTCAACGAAATCTCGCCGCGTTAATTAGACGGCCACAGCTTGTGGTGAGTGTGCGTGTGTGTGTGTACACGTGTGTGTGGACACGTGTGTGTGCACACGTGTGTATACACGTGTGTGTGTACGCGTGTGTGCGTGTACTTTTTGTGTGTACACGTGTGTGTACACGTGTGTGGGTGGGTGTGTACACGTGTGTTTGTGTACACGTGTGTGGGTGGGCGAGTACACGTGTGTCTGTGTACACGTGCGTGGGTGTGTAAACGTGTGTGTGTGTACACGTGTGTGGGTGGGTGTGTAAACGTGTGTGTGTGTACACGTGTGCGTGTGTGTGTGTACACGTGTGTGTACACGTGTGTGGGTGGGTGAGTACACGTGTGTCTGTGTGTATATATACGTGTATGTGTACACGTGTGTATGTACACGTGTGGTGTGGTAGTGTAGCGGATAGCACGCTGCGCTACGCAACGAACCCGGCAGCCCGGGTTCGATTTCCGCTCAGCGCTAACACCGGTGACGATTTTCTGAACCGCTCCTGGGCCTCCATCATCAACAACAGCAACAACAACAACATCAACAGCATCATCATGAGCAACAACATCAACAGCATCATCATCAACAATAGCAACAACATCAACAGCATTATCAACAACATCATCATCATCAACAATAGCAACGACATCAACATCATCATCAACAATAGCAACAACATCAACAGCAGCATTATCAAAAACAGCAACAACATCAACAGCATCATCATCAGCAACAACATCAACAACATCAACAGCATTATCATCATCATCAACAATAGCAACGACATCAACATCATCATCAACAACAACAACATCAACAGCATCATCAACAACAACATCAACAACAGCATCAACAACAATAGCAATAACATCAACAGCACCATCATCAACAACATCAACATCATCAACAATAGCAACAACATCAACAGCAGCAACAGGATCAAAATCAGCAACCACATCAACACAACATCAACAACAACATCAACAAAACAGCAGCATCATCATCAACAACATCAGCAACACATATCCAGTGCAGTGGCCGCAATGGGTGGCGATTGTCTGCGCGGCGAATCGACGATAAATCGATTAATAAATTCAACAGTCTGTGTCGAATTATTTAACTCCCTCCCATCCCTCCCTCCCCTCCCTCCCTCAATCCCTCCCTCAATCCCTCCCTCCTTTTTCCCCTCCCTCCCTTCCTCTCAATAGGAACATTTTCATTTTTTGACATTCGCTGGAGTTTGAGGAGTGTGTGACAGCCTGTTATGAGTGGCTTGATTGCGGTCCGTGTAGCCTTGCAATTAAACTAAAAAGCATTGAGCGGGTGGTATGTGTGTGTGTGTGTGGGGGGGGGGGTAGATTGAGTGAAGGGGGTTCGGGGGGGGGGACGAGAGGAGGAGGGGGAGGAGGGGGGGTTAGAGAGAAAAAAAAACTAATTAAAAGAATTCTTTTTTTTTTCAACAGACTTGCGTGGGAGTCGTGGCCACGTGGGTTAATTGCCGTGAAATTTTTTTCCAAATTGTTTTAATGGTGCAATTTAAGAACCCGCGGGCTCCGTTTTTTTTTGACTGCGAAACCGCGGAGTGAGGGGTGGGACGTGGGGGCGAGGACTTTGTGGCAATGTCACGCTCACCATAGGCGCTCATCACCCCTCCGTCTTTAGCCGAGTGGCCCACTTACCGATGCAGTCATTACAAGAACTGCTAACTACTACTACTACTAATATTATTATTATTGCTGCTACTAGCGCCTATTAGGGTTATTCATAATTGGGAGAAATTGTCGCAGCGAACGATTTTGGGTTTCATGGAACCGCATTACCGGTGCGGTTTGTGTGTTTGTGTGTATGTGTCTGTGTGTGTATGTATGTGTGTGTATGTGTCTGTGTGTGTATGTATGTGTGTGTATGTGTCTGTGTGTATGTGTCTGTGCGTGTATGTGTCTGTGTGTGTATATATGTCTGTGTGTGTGTCTGTGTGTGTATGTGTCTGTGTGTGTATGTGTGTGTATGTGTCTGTGTGTATGTCTCTGTGTGTATGTGTCTGTGTGTATGTCTGTGTGTGTGTCTGTGTGTAGGAGCGGTAGTGTAGCGGTTAGCGCGCTGCGAAATGAACCTGGCGACCCCAGTTCGATTCCCGCTCACGGCCAACACCACGTGACGATTATCTAAGCCGGTCCTGGGCCTCCCCTCGGTCGACTCAGCCTCAAATTAGTACCCGGTGCGGTGTGTAAACATCGCCACTGCGGAGACAAAGACGGCCGGCCGTGGTGCTGGCCACCCACCCCGTCGTGTGCCGTGCCGGCCTTCATAGGCGCTCGCTAACAGCACTTGCCCCAACAGCCCGTTAAAGGCTACATGGGGCATCTTTGCATTCGTGCCGACGAGTCAGACGCGCTCGATGACCTCCTGTCCCAAGGTTCCGGCTAAAGCGGCCCCTCGGGATAGAGACATCTCACCGGGTCACTCCGATGACCCGAGCGAGTCACGGACCCAGGCACCTGGGCTGGAGCAAATTGGAAGGAGTTCAAAGTTCATTTATTAGGTATAGCCCTGTGAGCCATTCGGCTCTTGAACAAAAAACAAAAACATGAACAAGAAAACATCTTAAAGTGACTATGTGC
Organism: Lampetra fluviatilis; assembly: GCF_964198595.1. NCBI lineage: Eukaryota > Metazoa > Chordata > Hyperoartia > Petromyzontiformes > Petromyzontidae > Lampetra > Lampetra fluviatilis. Next base: position 5,030,522 of record NC_136337.1, on the reverse strand, counting down.
AAACAGAAAATCCAAGAAAAGACAGCAAAATGTTGCAGAAAAAGCACCGTACACCAACACTGTGCAAATATCCCAGTGGGATGCAAGTTAAACAACAACAGCAACCACAAGACAACTTAGATTAAGGCCATCAGTCTAACTCTGTACTACAACAAACAAACATGGCCAAACCAAAAAACTTTTCGAAAATCACCAAAATAAAGCCAATAAAGCAATGAAACAGTGGTCGTAGGAACTGTGACCGAATTTTCACAATAAGGAGTGGACCAGATCAGCTCAATGGCTCTGCGGTATCGGCTGTCGTTCATCCACCCCTGCGGTGGGTGTCCATCTGGGCCCCGCAATGACCTGGTCTCACCTAGCCGATGAAGGTGGCAAGCGAGAATCTCATCATCCGGGGTTGGCATTATCACCCCTCCCCCTCCAACTCATCCTGATGCCGAGGGGAAATGGGTGAGGTTCAGGAGGCCCAGGGCCGCTTCAAATAATCGTCAATGGGTGTTGGCCGTGAGCGGGAATCGAACCCGAATGGCCAGGTCCGTAGTGCAGCATTGCGCTATCCTGTACGCACAACACACACACACACGCGTGTGCATTCACATGAACGGAGTGCAACAATGGTTCATCTGATGGATAAATGCATTTGCCCCACAGCGGCGTTTGCTCATGAACGCGCGTGGCACGAGAGGACACGGGTGGGTTGGGGGGGGGGCGGTGAGCCGACTGAGCTCGTAACATTCACCGCGCTGTTAACTTTTCTTCGTGGAACTTGGCCAGTTGATTGAAACGGTCCTAGCTCCGGACACATCATTAAAATAAATTGAATCTTTGTGGGGGAGGAAGTGGGGGGGGGGGGGGTGTTGGAGGGGGAGAGGGAGAGCGGGGGGGATGTATCCGAAATGAGACGAGATACGTGGAAGGCAGAGAAACGATTCCTTACTATTTTAAAATATATTTTCGTTTTTTTTTACCAGGTAAGGCTGCTATGAATTTCTTTATCACAGAAGCGACTGGGCGATTACAAAGAAAAGCTCAACGGAAGTGGCTCCATCGTCATCACGGAGACATTCGTAGCAGCAGCCAAATCACTCGAAACGCGTGGCGATGTTGCCTCGTGGAAAGAGAGAAACACGCGGACTTCAAACACCGCACAGCCGGTATCGCCAGGGTCCGGCATCGAACCCACTGCCTCCTACGTAGCAGGCGGGGAAAATGACGTTAACCTGCAGACCAGTTCACCTGTAGAGAAGTTCACCTCTAGACGAGTTCGCCTCGCTCAGTCTCTGTCTGCTGCCTTCCCAGCGCATTTTCTCCCCTCGTGTAGACGCCGCTGTCATCACCACGTGCTACACGTCTGTTCTGGCCCCCACGATTGTGACGACGATGATGACGATGATGATGATGATGACGATGATGACGATGATGATGACGACGATGATGACGACGATGATGACGACGAAAACGACGACGATGATGACGATGATGATGACGACGATGATGACGATGATGATGACGACGATGATGACGATGACGACGACGATGATGACAACGATGATGACGACGATGATGACGATGATGACGACGACGGCGATGACGATGATGATGACGATAATGACGATGATGATGACGATGATGACGATAACGACGATCATGACGATGATGATGATGATGATAACGACGATGACGACGATGATGACGACGATCATGACGACGATGATGACGACGATAATGATGACACACTCAGAATCTAACGGCAAGCGGCTCACGCGGTCATCACGCTCAGAGAGACAGACAGACAGCGAGAGAGGAGAGAGAGGAGAGATATAAGCGAGGAATACGCTGTTCCCTCGTGCACGACTCAACAAGGCCCGGGACTCGCCTTGCAAACTTGGCAAAGCGTGATTTTTCGATTTAAAGCTTTCGTGACTGCAGGGATTCATCTTCTTGGTTCTTTCGGTGAAGTCACGTAGAAGGGAAATAATAGAATAATAAAAATACAACATAATAAAATAAATTTCGATTTAAAGCTTTCGTGACTGCAGGGATTCATCTTCTTGGTTCTTTCGGTGAAGTCACGTAGAAGGGAAATAATAGAATAATAAAAATGAAACATAATAAAATAAATTTCGATTTAAAGCTTTCGTGACTGCAGGGATTCATCTTCTTGGTTCTTTCGGTAAAGTCACGTAGAAGGGAAATAATAAAATAATAAAAATAAAACATAATAAAATACTTCTCACGACGTTTCGGCCACAACGCAAGCAGCCGTCCTCAGGTGAAGACCAGGTCTGTCGGGGGGACTTCAGACGCTGTCTGCCCGACAGACCTGTTCTTCACCTGATGACGGCTGCTTGCGTTGTGGCCGAAACGTCGTGAGAATTATTTTATTATGTTTTATTTGTATTATTTTATTATTTTTTTTGTTTCCATTCTACGTGACTTTACCGAAAGAACCAAGAAGATAAAGCGTGATTTCTCTCACTTTCTTCCACTTTCTCCCACACGCGCGCGCGTGTGTGTGTTTATAGTCGGACCGTCGGCGAACGACCTTGGCGGCGTCTTGACGGGGCTTTACTAAACGAGTGCAATCCGAGGAGATGGAGGATTGCGGCCCGCCGCTGTTCGTAACGAGGCCACACGCGTAGCCACCGCGGCGAAACACGTCGGGAGAGAAAACAGCTCTCGCCAGCTTATCCCATGGTACTCTGATGGAGGTGGGAAAGCATTGGGGGGGGGGGGTTGGAATTAAAGCCGGGGGGACCCTCTGTAAAGAAAAAAACAAATTAATGCAATTGAACGGGGCTGAATTAAATCATTACCAATAACAAAAAAATGTGTTTCGGATAATTATTCTTGTTTTTACTCGCACGAAATCATTACGAGCCGCGCTTTGAGTAACAGTGGAAGCATGATGGATGCACGTTGCTCGCATCTGCCCGCTTTAGGAGAGCAGTAGCTTTGAGATGTTAACTACCTCGCCTGGTATACAGGAGGTCGTGGGTTCGAGCCCGACCCTGACGCCTGCTGCTGTATATTTGGAGTTTGCGTGTTTCTCTCATCATCATCATCATCACGGTGGCTAGGAGATGTTAACTACCTCGCCTGGTATACAGGAGGCCGTGGGTTCGATCCCGACCCTGACGACGCCTGCTGTGTATTTGGAGTTTGCGTGTCTCTCTCTCTCTCTCTCATCATCATCACGGTGGCTAGGAGATGTTAACTACCTCGCCTGGTGTA